>NC_057797.1:385178040-385462020 GCF_018294505.1 Triticum aestivum
AGTATTGGTCCAAATAGAGCCACTTGTAGCGCCACCTCGAGGCAACTTGAGGGTTGGTTTTAGTTGTACGTAGTGTTCATCTGAGTGTGCCCTGAGAAAGAGATATGTGCAGCTCCTATCGGGATTTGTCGGCACATACGGGCGGTGTTGCTGGATTTGTTTTAACCTGTCGAAGTGTCTTGAGTAACCGAGATACCAAGTCTGATCGGAACGTCTTGGGAGGAGGTCTATTCCTTCGTTGACTGTGAGAGCTTGTCATGGGCTAAGTTGGGACTCCCCTGCAGGGATTTGAACTTTCGAAAGCCGTGCCCGCGGTTATGGGAAGATGGGAATTTGTTAATGTCCGGTTGTAGATAACTTGAACCTTAAATTAATTAAAATGAATCAACCGAGTGTGTTTTCGTGATGGCCTCTTCTCGGCGGAGTTCGGGAAGTGGACACGGTGTTGGAGTAATGTTTGCGCAGGTTGTTTTCTAGCTTCTCGCTCGCGCTTTGCCTCCTCTTCTCGCTCTCTTTTGCAAATAAGTTAGCCACCATACTTGCTAGTCGCTTGCTGCAGCTCCACATATTTTTACCCCGCCTTACCTACAAGCTTAAATAGTCTTGATCGCGAGGGTGCGAGATTGCTGAGTCCCTGTGGCTCACAGATTACTATTACACCAGATGCAGGGCCTGATGATTCCGCTCCAGGAGACGCGTATGAGCTCAAGTGGGAGTTTGACGAAGACTCTCAACGTTACTATGTTTCCTTTCCCGATGATCAGTAGTGGTGCCCAGTTGGGGGTGATTGGGACCGTGTCGCATGTTGGGTTATCTTTTATTTTGGCGCTGTAGTCGGGCCATGAGTGTTTGGATGATGTAATGTTATTTATGTACTTGATTGACATGGCGAGTGTAAGCCAACTATGTTATCTCTCCTTTTATTATTATATTACATGGGATGTTTGTGAAGATTGCCTAACTTGCGACATATGCCTTCAATGCGATTATGTCTCTAAGTCGTCCCTCGACACGTGGGAGCTATAGTCGCATCGAGGGTGTTACAGCAGGAGTGTCCGGCGAGCCGCGAGGCTCGATGGAGGCAGTATCCAATGGTGGAAGGGTGATCTCTCGCTGGGTGTAGATATCCACGAGATTCCACAGGCTATCGGATTGGTGGATGAGGATGATCCAGTTGTCCTTCATGCCCGCCCAAAAGTGGTCGCGCATGAAGAACATGTGGATGGGTAGTGGTAGCATGTTGAGGGGCACCACAACAACCTCCATAGGATTGTCAAGTCGGTGTCTGGGCCACCTACAAGGATCGGGCATCAGCAAGCAGGGTGTCTTGAAAAGGGTCGGCCGGTTGCAGATGAGTAGACGGTACAAAGACACCGAGCATGCGGCTAGACGGACAGTGCTGAGCAGGTCCATACGATTACAAATCTTCTCCAAGAGAACATCGGGGAGGGAATTCCAATTGCAGCTCTGTGTGTCAGTCGGTTCTGCCATAGGGTTTTTTAGGGCATTGGGTGATTGGGGTTTACGGTGCCTGCGAGCCAGTGGGGAAGTGGATTCGGGCGGGCGAGCGAAGAAGATGGCGTGTGTGGCCGAGTAGTGAGAGGGGGGATATGGTACGCGTGAGCTACCAAGGAAGATGGCGCGGGCGGGCGAGCAGTGAGTGGGGGGAAATGGTGTGCAGCCGACGATGGGGAAGAGAGGAGGAAGAAGAAGAGAGGAGGAAGAAGAGTGAAAGATGGGGAAGAAAGTGCATTAAATCTCAATTCTACTAGTACTACTACTAGGATATACCATCCTTCGGAGTGTAAATAGTTACGCCCATGACATGTGGGTCTACCAAAAGAGGGCCCATATGCCAGTTAATGGAGGAGAGAGGTGCGTAGGCATATTTGCGGAAGCGTGCTCCACTGGCAAACATGATGGCAGTACTGGGTAAGGCTGATTTAGTAACACCAACATGCTGTTTCAGCTTATTAATTAAGTGTCCCATCTGTTGCAGCATGTATTGTCACTTCACTGTGAAGACTAGTTGAATAGTTCTCTCTGACCGAGATGGGGAATAATGGATCGCTAAGACTTCCTATCTACAATATCCCTATGCCTCTATGCTCATCCTATCCAACAAGATGAAACATTGGCCAAGGCACCCGACACCAATGATATAGGAGTACTAGTACTACCTCCTTTCCGGTTTATAGGGCTCAATTCAAAAATCTCATCAACCAAGGTAGATGGTGAGTGGTGGAATAATTTTTGTAGTTTGCAAAAACACTCAATTAATGCACTCATTTTCCACAAAATATTATGTTTACCAATGCATTAATTTTGTGTCAAACTTTGACCATCTACTCCCTCCGTCTAGGTGAATAAGTCATCCTTGGTTGTGCACCATGACCAAGGAGGGAAAAACAAGAGAACTTAATGTTTATTTGCTAATTAATAGCATTGCATGCAATGAACTAACCACTGCATGTCGTGTTTGGTAGTCTTGAGTCATTGAAAACATGTACGCCCACATATCTTATTGGTTGATATGTCAAGAAACAAGAAACGAGGTGGGAGTTAATGCACCACACCTAAGTGTTTTGGGATTATTTGGTTTTCGTAAAGTGACTTATACACCTAGATGGAGGGAGTATTTAACTAATAAATGTTAATGCTTTTCACCAAAAATCATATCACTGGATTCATATTTATGACATACATTGACACTTTGTTAGTTAAATTTACGGTCAATATTTTACACTAAGTATGAAGGGGACCATTAAAGCATGACGGAGGTTTACATACATGTCAAAAAAAATCATCAACCAATGTAGTAGTAAATGATGAGTGTCCGAAGATTTTTTTCCGAAAGTACTCAATAATGGGCTCGTTGTCCTCAAGAAAATTGTGTTTACTGAAAGTGCAATCATGCCCTTAATCGTATTTTGATGTTGATGACAACATGCATATTGAGACTAATCATGTTTATCGAGTATTTCTCAGGATTATGTCCGAAGGGCTATGTGTGTGTGTGGATCATGACTAAGGACATAACAACATATACCACCCAAGAGCAGAGACAGAAGACAAAGATAACAAGCTTCGGCTCCGTGTTTTCGGTTTTGCTCTTGAGTGTAGGGATCCCGCACTATTAAGAGGGGATCGATGGATTTCGCGAAAGAACTTGCTCAAAACCACATAATTCCCTCTCATACCATCTCATAAATTCTTCCTCTAACTTGTGCAAAAGTGGTAGTAGGTTTCCAAGTTAAATGGTCCAACTTTCACCGGACGTCCGAAGTCTACGGACGTCCGGCATCTCTCAACCAACCAGACATCCGACTCTCTCCAGTCGTCCGGTGAGTCTGCACATAACGGAAATTAGCGGAAGACCGGTCACACCGGATGTCCGGTCACCGGACGTCCGCTCACTTCTGGATGTCCGGTGCACTTCAACAGAATTACAATTAATGGATGTCCGATGACACCGGACGTCCGGGCTCCGGACGACCGGCGCCTTCCGGATGTCCGCTACCTGTGCTGTTTTCATGGTCAGATTTATACTCCAGCAAGCGGACGACCGGCTGCCCAGCCGGACGTCCGGTCCGATCTATGTCACCGGTCGTCCGGTACCCACCGGACGTCCGGCAGCTCCTGTGCCTTAAGTGGCCAAACGGCTAGGTTTTCACTACCACTATATATAGCCTTTCTTCCCCTTCGGGATGGGGGGACCACTCACGTTGAACAAACCCTAGAACACATTACACTCTCTCTCTCACTCCTCCACACCAAATCTTAGATCCCCAAGGAATTTGAGAGCATTTGAGAGAAGTTGTCCGACCAAGTGATTGATCCACTCCTTCCCCTTCTTTGCACCAAAGGAATTTGTGACTTGAGCAAGTCTTGAGCTTTTCCCATCATTCTTGTTACTCTTGGAGGTTGGAGACTCCTAGGCGGTAGGAGTCTTTCGGAGAGGAATCAACCTTTGTGATTACCCACCGGAAAAGTTTGTAAGGGTTTGGAGACCACCCCAAGGTCTACCACTAGTGGTTGAGAAACGCCATCGTGGTGTTTTCTCAAAGGGAGAATAGGGTGAGCCTTTGTGGCGTTGGTGTGCCTTCGTGGTAACATCCACCTCTCTAACGGTGATGTAGCTTCCCTCCAAGGAAGTGAACATCGGCATACATCCTCGTCTCCCGGAGTTGCGGTTATCCCTAACCCTAACTCTCTACTTGTGGTTACTTGTCTCTTAGCACTTACTTCATCACTTTGTATTTGCCTAGTTACTACTTGTGTTACCTGCTTAGTACTTAGTTCTCACTTGCAATTGTTAGGCATCACTTTCACATTCCGCATTATTGCCTAGAAATTGTTAAGTAACAATTAAAATTTGTAGTTGTACCTATTCACCCCCCCTCTAGGTCCATCTTGATCCTTTTAATTGGTATCAGAGCCTCGTGCTCTATTCTTGTGGCTTAACCGCCCTAATGCGAGATGAACCCCGATGGGACTCCCCTTGTTGTAGATCCGAAGGATAAAGGCGAGGCTTCTTCCGAAGTCAAGACCTTTACTTCTGAGGATCTAGAATGGGCCCTTGCTAAGCAAAAGGAGGAGAATGATGCTTCTGTCGAGGCCTTGGTCCAAATGAGGATAGCCACACTGTCCACGGTGCTTGCACCACTTTCGGGTGCTGCGGCCTCGAGGCCAACTGTGCCTACTCCGTCACTTGGTCAACAACCTCCTAGCAATGAACACTCTAGTGTTCCTTGGCTTTATGCAAGCCCCCAAGTTGAGAAACCAAAATATAACTCTCAAGGCAAACCTCCTTTACTTGATGCCACTTCTGATTTTGCATTGTGGAGAGTTGCTATGCAGGATCATCTTCGATATGGAAATGATGAGATGCTAGAGATCTTGGAGTATGGTTACCATGTGGTTGATCCAAAGAATCCTACACCAAGAGAAATTTATGAGAAGAATCTCAATGACACTGCAATCATGTGTATAAGGAGAGGTATGGTTGAAAAGCAAAGGAGACCTTTCATACACATCACAAGTGCCAAGGAATTATGGGAAAGTATTATAAGATCCAAGACCGGTACCTCCACCCTCCGGAGTGCTCAATATGAAATTGCCAAGGGACAATTGCAAAACTTTTGTATGGAGAAAGGTGAAACTCCAAATCAACTCCTTGAGTGTCTCATGAATCTCACCGCTGATATTGAGTCGTGTGAGTGTGACAAGACACAAGATGGATTTAACATGACTAAGCGATTCCTTGTGGACAAGTTGCTCCATGCTCTTGCTCCATATCACCATCAGATGGTATGGGACATAAGACAGCACCATGCCTTCAAGGAAATGACTACAGATGACATCATATCCACTTTCCAACTATTTGAAGAGTCAAAGGCAAATGCTACAAAACATCTTGCCATGCATGGTACTCCATCGTCGAAGATCAATCTTGCATTGAAGGCCAAGCATGTATGTGAAGATGAGCAAAGTGAAGAAGATGATGATGATGATGATGAAGATGGTGATGAGGTTGAATCTGATGAGGGCCCTTCATATGAAGACATGGCTCTCTTTGTCAAGAAGTTTAGCGCGGGAAAATCAAGGGTAGGTTTCAAAAGAAGAAAGTAAGAAAATGCTACAACTGTGAAGAAACCGACCACTTCTCCAACGAGTGCCCTTATGAGAAGAGAGAAGATAAACCAAGGTTTCCCAAGACCTTTCCCAAGAAGAAGTTGCCAAATCCTTTGAACTCCAAGCTCAAGAGAGAGATGGGAAAGCAATGGTTGCTCAAGAAGAATCCGATCCAGATGATGTTAGTGGTGTTGCCGGAGTTGCTCAAGATTCTCAAAACACATTGAGGCTAGTCAACAAGAGTGGTGAAGTTGTCACCTACAACTACATGAAAGATTACAAGGGCAACGCTCACAAGTGCCTCATGGCGAAGGCCGTGGTAGAAGATGGAGAGGACCAACACTCTCCTGACAAGGTCAAGGTAACCCCACGATCAAACCCTCCACTTCTCACTCCTCCTACTTCTAGTGATGAGTATCTTGATGCGGAGGATAGTTATGAGGATGATGATATAAATGATCCTATGCTTGCTAAATTAAATAAGTTCATGTGCTCCCTTAAAGGAAAGAAGCTCACTATGTTTCGTATGCTTATGGAGATGGTGAGTAAGCACACCATTTCCATTAAGGAACTCGAAACCCTCGTCACCGAGGAAAAGGAAAAATATGAAATCCTTGAGCGGAAAGTCCAATATGAGGAAGCACGCAATGATGAACTATGCTTAAAAATTGGTGCAAACATTGATGTTCATACTAGGGATCTTGCCTCCTTGAAAAAGGCTATCAACTCTTGCAAAGAGTTGATGAATGATAAAAGTAAACTTGTAAAGTCTAATGCTTCACTCTCTAAGGATTGTGAGCTCCTATCCGTGTCCCTCAAGACCAAGGAAGAAGAGCTCACCCTCCTTACAAAGAGTTTTGAGACACTCAAGCTTACTTATCTTAAAACTCTAGCCAAGGCTTACTCTTCTCCTATTATCAATGTTGATGCTTGTACTACTAACTCTAGTAGTGATCTAGCGTCTATTCTTGAGGAGAATCGCTTTCTCAAAGCTCAAATTGAGAAAGGACTCATGACATGTGCTCAAGGGCAAAAGAACCTTAATGAGGTGTTGAGCCAACACAATGAGGTGTTTGCCAAAGAGGGACTCGGGTTTGACCCAAGCACAAGCAAGAAGAAGACGTCCTCTCAAAAGTGCACCACTCCTTTAAAAGAAACTTTTGTACGTGAAGGGCACAAGGAGAAAGGTAAGGTTGTTAGTGGGAAGGCCACAAGGGGCATGCCTACTCTCAACAAGCCAAAAGTGTTCATGCCTCCATCCTATGTACTTCGTAAGACTAAGGATGGAGAAGTTTTTGCTAAGTTTGTTGGTCCTCGAAATGCATTTCGGTTTTATGCTATTTGGGTCCCCAAGACCCTTGTGACTAACCTGAGAGGTCCCAGTGCAAAATGGGTGCCTCTAACCAAGCCATAATTGTGTGTAGGTCGCTTTCTCCGGTGGATTAAAATGGGTGATTGACAGTGGATGTACCAATCATATGACCGGAGATAGCAAGTTGCTCTACGATTTCATGGAAGCTATTCAACCATTTATGAGCATTATGTTTGGTGGAGGTTCAAAAGGATAGGTACTCGGATTGGGCAAAGTGGCCATCACAAATGACATGTCTCTTGCAAATGTGATGCTTCTCCAATCCCTCAAATACCATTTGCTTTCTGTTCGCCAATTGGCTTCTGTTGGTTATGATACACTTTTTGGACTAACGGATGTGAAAGTCTTTAAGAGAGATACTCTTGAAGTGGCCTTTGTTGGAGAGTTGGATGGAAACCTTTACAAGGTTGATTTCTCGAAAGAGAGCACATTCCATGCAACTTGTCTAATGGCCAAGGCCAACAAGGGGTGGCTATGGCATCGCCGGCTAGCCCATGTCGGCATGAGAAATCTTCAAGATCTCTTAAAGGGTAATCACATCCTTGGACTAACAAATGTCTCTTTTGAGAAAGATCGTGTGTGTAGTGCGTGCATAGCCGGGAAGCAACATCAATCAAAGCACCCACCCAAGAATATTGTGTCTACTTCAAGGCCGTTGGAGCTCCTTCATGTGGATCTCTTTGGGCCTCCTTTGTGGGATAGTCTTGGTGGGAAAAAGTATGGACTTGTCATTGTGGATGATTACTCAAGATACACATGGGTGTTTTTCCTCAAGTCCAAAGACGAGACGAAGATCACCTTCATTGATTTTGCCAAGCAAGCACAACGCAAGTTTGACAAAGAAATCATGGCAATAAGAAGTGATAATGGTTCCGAGTTCAAGAATTACACCTTGGAAGGATTTCTTAGTGATGAAGGGATTGAGCATCAATATTCAGCTCCATACACTCCCCAACAAAATGGTGTTGCAGAAAGGAAGAACCGCACCCTTGTGGAGATGGCAAGGTCCATGTTGGATGAATACAAGTTGCCACATAGTTTTTGGGCCGAGGCCGTCAACACTGCATGTCATGCATCAAATCGGCTCTTCCTCCGCACGATATTGGAAAAGACTCCATATGAGCTCCTAACCGGGAACAAGCCAAATGTCAAGTACTTTCATGTATTTGGGTGTAAATGCTTCATCCTCAACAAAAGAGAGCGATTAGGGAAATTTCAATCTAAAACTATGGAGGGCATATTTGTTGGCTATGGATCAAACTCTCACGCCTATAGAGTCTACAACAAATCCAATGGATGTGTTGTAGAAACTTGTGACGTGGTGTTTGATGAATTTAATGGCTCCCATGGGGAGCAAGTTGATCTAAGTGATGTAGGTGAAGAAGATTCTTCTCAAGATATCTTGACGATGGGTGTTGGTGCACTTCTTCCAATGGAACAAGACCCTCATGATGATGAAGAAGAAGATGAAGGCCTCACACACCATCAAACTTCTTCCACACCCATACCACCACAAGCCCCTACTACTCAATCAATGCCCATAGTCCAAGTACAAGATGATGATCAAGTTCCTCTTCATGATAATCATCAAGAACAAGATCATCCTCAAGGGCAAGAACAAGAAAGTGCAATCATTGACAATGAACCTCAACAAATGCAAGAAGAAGAAGAAGATTTTCCACCACTCATTAATGATCCATATGTTGAGGACATGGATGATGGACATGAAGTTGAACCTCGCGAAACCTTAACCTCCATCATGCCTCGCGTGGCCGGTCGTGTTGATGTTGATAAAATCCTCACTGGCATATCGGAAGGTAGAGTCACTCGTAAATAATTGACAAACTTTTGTGCTCACTTCTCTTTTGTGTCTAGTGTTGAGCCTCTCAAGGTACAAGATGCATTGATAGACAACGATTGGCTCATTTCTATGCAAGAAGAGTTGAATAGTTTTGAGCGCAATCAAGTGTGGTCATTAGTCAAGAGGCCAACTACGGAACACAACGTTATTGGAACAAAGTGGATTTTCAAGAACAAGCAAGATGAGAATGGCGTAATCATCCGCAACAAGGCAAGGTTAGTGGCACAAGGGTACTCACAAGTTGAAGGTTTGGACTTTGGTGAGACCTTTGCCCCCGTTGCCCGTCTTGAATCCATTCGCATCTTACTTGCTTATGCTGCTTTCAATGGCTTTACATTACATCAAATGGATGTGAAGAGTGCATTCCTTAACGGTCCTCTACAAGAAGAAGTATATGTATCACAACCACCTGGGTTCATTGACCCCGATCACAAAGACTATGTGTATAAACTTCATAAGGCTTTGTATGGCCTCAAACAAGCACCTCGTGCTTGGTATGATCATCTTAAGAAGTTTCTACTCGATGATGGTTTTGTGCGAGGGGTGATCGATCCCACTCTTTTCACTAAGAGGGACAAAGGTGATTTGATCTTATGCCAAATCTATGTAGATGATATCATTTTTGGTTCTCCTAACATTCATTTATGCAAGAAGTTTGCGGCATCAATGACCAAGAATTTTGAAATGTCACTCAATGCGGATTTGAAGTTCTTCCTCGGCTTTCAAATTCAACAATTTCAAGAAGGAATTTTCTTGTCTCAAGCCAAATACCTCAAGGATATCCTAGCAAAATTTGGCATGACTGATGCTAGCCCATGTAAGACACCCATGCCAACCAAAATTGTACTCACCGAAGACTCAAATGGTATCCCCTTTGACCCATCTAAATACCGCTCTATGATTGGTTCATTGCTTTATCTTTGTGCATCTAGACCAGAGATCATGTTTAGTGTATGCATGTGTGCTAGATTTCAAGCTTCCCCTAGGGAAAGCCATCATAAGGCGGTTAAGCATATTCTTAGATACCTTGTTCACACCCCAAAGTTGGGTCTATGGTACCCCAAGGATGCTAAGTTTGATCTCATTGGGTACACAGATGCAGATTGGGCTGGAGACAAAGTGGATCGTAAATCCACCTTCGGTGCATGTCAATTTCTTGGACGCTCCTTGGTAAGTTGGTCCTCGAAGAAGCAAAATTGTGTTGCCCTCTCCACTGCCGAAGCTGAATATATTGCAACCGCCAGTTGTGCAACTCAGTTACTATGGATGAGGCAAACTTTGAAGGATTACGGTATCACCTATAGACATGTGCCTCTTCTATGTGATAATGAAAGTGCGATTAATATTGTTGAGAACCCCAAAGATCATACCCGCACCAAGCACATTGACATTAGGTACCACTTCCTGAGAGATCATGTGGAGAAGGGTGATATTAACATTTCTCATGTTGGCACAGATATGCAACTTGCAGATATTTTCACCAAGCCATTGGATGAGGCAAGATTTTGCCAACTTAGGCATGAACTTGGTATCTTGGAGCTTGACAACATTATGTGAAAACTAGTACTCATGCATGCATTTGTCATAATGTCCTGTCTCTATGTAGGCATATATTTAGGGGGAGACACTCAACTCATGTGTTCTCTCACCCTATGAAATGCATAAAAAGAATAAACACTCTCAAAGCTACCATGTTACTCTAACTATGGTGCTTTCAATGATGGCATAGTGATTATGGACCCAAAGTTCAAATCTTTGCAGTGTCCTATCACGTATAATCATACATGGTGGCATCAGCCACCGCCTTGTCATTAAAACAACATGTGAGCAGTATGTGTGTTTATTATTGTTGGCTTAGGAAACTCATTGCTTCATCTAGGGTGTCCTTGCATCCTACTACATATGTCACTCATCATCTCTCCATCATTTCCATTAAGCACCAACTATGGCACCCTAGTCTTCCTCGAAAAGATATATATAAAAATAAAAAAAGACCACCGGACGTCCAAGACCGGACGTCCGTCAAATCCCTTCTGGTGCTCTTGCATCGGTCGTCCGATCAGTACCGGTCATCCGATTTTTTTTCTCTGGTGCCCTATTACCGGTCGTCCGCTGTAACCGGACTTCCGTTAAATACTGCTCTGTCTAAACGCGTCGGACATTCGTTTTTTTGCCGGTCGTCCGCTACTTCTCGTGTCAGGTTGCCCTCTCAGGTCCCGGACGTCCGGTTCTCATGGGATGTCCGGTACAGTTCTCGCCCGCCTATATAAATACTCGGGCGTGTGATCCGGGTAGTTCTAAAACCTAACTTCTCTCGCCGCCGCCGCCGCACTCTCTCCTTGATGCGTTCACGGGCTGGATCCCCTCCTCCTTCCGGCCTTCACCGCGCCTCCTACCTGGTGGGGTGAGCGTGGATCGACCGGACTTTCAGATCCGGTCAACACGACCGCTTCTCTCTCGACCCGGCCGGTGTCGGGGGAAATCTCTTCTCCGCCGCATTTTCTCCTCGATCTCCCGAGGTGGCAACTTCTCTTTGTTTTTCTTTCCCCCATTGCTCTAAACTTCTTGACCTATGGGGATTTTTAAGATTTGGAGTCTCCTCCTTCCCTAGGTAGCAATGCCACGGACAAAGCGCTCTGCTCGAAAGCAGGTCACCGCTGGAGGCTCTCGTCCATCTC
Source organism: Triticum aestivum (assembly GCF_018294505.1). Classification (NCBI taxonomy): domain Eukaryota; kingdom Viridiplantae; phylum Streptophyta; class Magnoliopsida; order Poales; family Poaceae; genus Triticum; species Triticum aestivum. The sequence goes on from NC_057797.1 coordinate 385,189,586, forward strand.
GTCGTGGAGGGTCTGATGATTCACAGGAGCGGGCTCGTCCTCGGAAGCGTGCCGCTCACCCTCGCAGCTCCACTAGCGCCTCTTCGACGGAAGAATCCGACTATGAGGATGAATTGGAAGAAATAGAGGAACCCACTTATGTTGCTGTTCGCACCACTGCACCCAAGCCTGGAACTCGTCGGCCCACATTCAAGCCTCCTCCTCCTCCGGTTCAACCTCCAGGTGCTGCCCGTCGCATCTCTCCCGAACCTCCACTCCCTCACGGCCGCATCATTAAACGGTTCAATGAGGTTCCCGTCGCTTCTTACCTTAAGCTTCGTCGTGATGTAAATCAATTCACTGTTCTTAGCGATTCACAGGATGCTCGTTTTCGTACAAATGTCCAAGCCGACATTTTCACCACCATAGTCATTCCTAAAGGGTTATCTATCCATATGTGCATCGACTTAGAGCATATCCGCACTCATCCGGAGAAATATCCAGGAGCCATTGGGCTCATTGAGTCCTCCAGTCTTACTGCACCATTTGAATTCCAGCATGATTTTAACTATGCTGCAATTCATCAATTCTATGCCACTTGTTACTTTGGTACCGATAAAACTGTCACTTGGATGACCTTCGACACCGTGCTCACGGCATCCTATGCTCAATTTGTTGCTGCTCTTGGTTTTCCTGACACAGGGTTCAAAATCCATAAGGATGACCCTAACCATAAGCCCAAGAGCATAGAGGTCTGTGCGGATCTTCTCAAGCCCATAAGTGAAATGTCTAATCAGGAGAAACATAAGGGCCTGAACCAAGTTTCAATTTGGCGCTCGCCCTTCTACATCATTTTTCAGTGTGTTATTCGCACCATATATCCCAAGATGGGTGACAAGGGGTCATGTAGCAGCTACTGCATTGATCTCATGCATCGCCTCTATGAGTCTCCCACAGGGAAGATAAATATCCCTCACTTTCTGTGGCATGAGATCCGTCTGGCTTGTTTTCAACACAAGCGAGCCTTTCCTCATGCCCCCTTCCTTCAGGCATTTATCGAGAGTGTTGCTCCATTTCCCATTGCCCGCACTCACTTGCACGAACGGTGGGTCATTCCATCTCACATGGGGGAGGATTGGGTTCCCAAGGACCCTTCTGCTCCTACTCGTCATACCCCGGCTAGTGTTCCTTCTTCCACCACTCGGTCTACTTCTTCCGGCTCCGCACCTTTTGGTCGCATCTCTCGCTTTCTTGGGAAAGCTCACTCTGCCATGATGAAGATGTTTACCTTTCATTGCTCTCAAAATCACGATGTTGTCACACGCTTGGTCACCTCCAAGAATGCTTTGAAGGCTCGTCTGAGAGACTCCGGAGTTTACGATGTGAGTGACGATGAACGTCTTCCTGATGATCCACCTTCTGACTTTGGCTTTCCTTCGGGTCCTGAGTGGGCTGACTTCCTTGACGAGGCTGGTGGTAGTGGTGCTCATGATGATGATGACGATGATGCTCTTTGATGCTGTTATGACACCTCCTTTTGGGTATTTGCTGCCAAGGGGGAGTAGACACTTATTTATGTGATATGATGCTATGATCTTTGATGCTGTTATGACACCTCCTTTTGGGTATTTGCTGCCAAGGGGGAGTAGGCACTTATTTATGTGATATGATGCTATGATCTTATCTTATTATCATGTTATCGAACTCATGCTATGTGGTTAACCTTTTATTGAACTTGTGATATGTTTGGCGACTTATGTTAGATGCTATGAGTGATGAGATGTTATCTTAATTATCTTGTGTATGAGTTTCGGTTGTGTTGGTATCATAGTGAGGGGGAGCTCTCTTCATGTTTACTTATGAGTTATTGCACATATTGAGGGGGAGCTCCACAAAAAATTCTTTCGATATTCAAAGCTTTACCATAAAAAGTGCATGTATGTTGTCATCAACTACCAAAAAGGGGGAGATTGAAAGTGCAATCATGCCCTTAATCGTATTTTGATGTTGATGACAACATGCATATTGAGACTAATCATGTTTATCGAGTATTTCTCAGGATTATGTCCCAAGGGCTATGTGTGTGTGTGGATCATGACTAAGGACATAACAACATATACCACCCAAGAGCAGAGACACAAGACAAAGATAACAAGCTTCGGCTCTGTGTTTTCGGTTTTGCTCTTGAGTGTAGGGATCCCACACTATTAAGAGGGGATCGATGGATTTCGCGAAAGTACTTGCTCAAAACCACATAATTCCCTCTCATAACATCTCATAAATTCTTCCTCTAACTTGTGCAAAAGTGGTAGTAGGTTTCCAAGTTAAATGGTCCAACTTTCACCGGACGTCCGAAGTCTACGGACATCCGGCATCTCTCAACCAACCAGACATCCGACTCTCTCTAGCCGTCCGGTGAGTCTGCACAGAACGGAAATTAGCGGAAGACCGGTCACACCAGATGTCTGGTCACCGGACGTCCGCTCACTTCCGGATGTCCGGTGCACTTCAACAGAACTACAATTAACGGATGTCTGGTGACACCGGACGTCCGGGCTCTGGACGACCAGCGCCTTCCGGATGTCCGCTACCTGTGTTGTTTTCACGGTCAGATTTATACTCCAGCAAGCAGACGACCGGCTACCCGGCCGGACGTCCGGTCCGATCTATGTCATCGATCGTCCGGTACCCACCGGACGTCCGGCAGCTCCTGTGCCTTAAGTGGCCAAACGGCTAGCTTTTCACTACCACTATATATAGCCTTTCTTCCCCTTCGGGATGGGGGGACCACTCATGTTGAACAAACCCTAGAACACATTACACTCTCTCTCTCACTCTCCACACCAAATCTTAGATCCCCAAGGAATTTGAGAGCATTTGAGAGAAGTTGTCCGACCAAGTGATTGATCCACTCCTTCCCCTTCTTTGCACCAAAGGAATTTGTGACTTGAGCAAGTCTTGAGCTTTTCCCATCATTCTTGTTACTCTTGGAGGTTGGAGACTCCTAGGCGGTAGGAGTCTTTCGGAGAGGAATCAACCTTTGTGATTACCCACCGGAAACTTTGTAACGGTTTGGAGACCACCCCAAGGTCTACCACTAGTGGTTGAGAAACGCCTTCGTGGTGTTGTCTCAAAGGGAGAATAGGGTGAGCCTTTGTGGCGTTGGTGTGCTTTCGTGGTAACATCCACCTCTCTAACGGTGACGTAGCTTCCCTCCAAGGAAGTGAACATCAGCATACATCCTCGTCTCCCGGAGTTGCGGTTATCCCTAACCCTAACTCTCTACTTGTGGTTACTTGTCTCTTAGCACTTACTTCATCACTTTATATTTGCCTAGTTACTACTTGTGTTACCTGCTTAGTACTTAGTACTTCACTTGCAATTGTTAGGCATCACTTTCACATTCCGCATTATTGCCTAGAAATTGTTAAGTAACAATTAAAATTTGTAGTTGTACCTATTCACCCCCCCCCTCTTGGTCCATCTCGATCCTTTCATTTACAAATGTATTAATTGGAATGCATGCGTGAGGAACAAATGACCAGAACTTTTACACGCATTGGTGAGTTATCTCTTAATTCTTGCATGCAGCGTTTTAATGAAGCTTGAAATATGAACATGTCAATGGGAGGGAGTAAAAGCCTCATCCATGCATGCATGCAACATGCAATACTCACACGTACACATAGACGCACCCAACACTCACGCACCCATACGGCACACAACACACGATGCAACACACAGGCTCACGCTCAAATGCCCAACCTACTCCCTACGTCCGTGAAAGACTGTACATATAGAGAGTTACACATTGACCAGGGCATAATTAATGCCCAAAAGTAGCAGACTTATGTGTGCATGCAACCATGGAGAGAAGAAGATTAAATGAAGGTTGTTGCATGCTATAATTAAGGATAGAGATGTAGCCTATAGCTAGAGCACAAGTTGGTGCATTAGTCAATCAATATCGATTAGATTAAAGGCTAAATGCATTGGAAGTGTAGATGTACACTCTTTGTTTTTGAGCCGATGTACACTCTTTGTTGGAAGACCGAGGGAGTACACATGCATGCACTCACATACACAACCAGGGTCGTTCGTGCGCAAGGGTTGGGCTCCTATCGCGCCTGCATAAAGTTTTGTTTAACTGATTTCTTTGCTCTGCCAACTGACAGGTGGGACCCAGAAACCAAGTGTCAATTTAACAAGTTAACAAAGTGCCACGTCGACTATGTGGCCGGTCAGTAGGGTGCAATACGGTGCTCTACGATGAGCTAGTGATCGTATAATCACGGCAAAACTATATAGTGACCAATATAGCATATTGTTAGATACATTGACTGGCAGTTTATTATTCTCGTTTAAAATTAAGCCATATTAACCGGAAAGGACGCAATATGTACTAGCGGTAGTACTGCCTTGATGTGTCTCGTCAACTTGCCGAACGAGGAGAAGCTTGCTTACTACACCCTCTTCGTCGCCCACGGTGGCTTGCAGGACGACGAGAGGGTTTTGACTACATCGCCCTCTCCCACTTCCTCTCCCTCACCCTCGCCCTCGTGGCGGACGTGTAGTAGTTCAATCGGTGTCAGATTGCCAGAAGCATATTGTACTGTAGTATCATCATTGTTGGACCTTACGAAGAGGCGAAGAGCCAAGTGCAAGGTTCACACGAGTACAAACTGTTGAACCTCCCAAAGAGGCAAAGAGCCAAGCACAAGGTTTTATAGGAGTTGTCGTCCTAGTAGGAGTACTAAAACTATAGCGAACGATGCTACTGTATGATGCCGCCACATCACCTATATCCAAAGCTGTGCCACCTTTTTATTCTCAAAGAGCATGTTGGAGCCCGTGCAACAACCACACAAGTTGCACGTACACATAACACATTTACTAGTAATAAATTCTAAAGGACAAATGGCAGTATGCCACACAAGTTCATCTCCACTTCATGTGATAAATTTCTGCACGACTAGTCTACATATATTACAATGCTACCATTCACAATTTACCATACTCCACTTACACGTTATAGATGGGCTACATGTCCTCCTCCAGGTTCTAGTCCTAGGTGTTCTTCATGGATGGCGTGTTCCTTAGCAGTGGGCAACGGGAATCATTGTCGCAGCTTTCTAGTATGGTTCCACATGATGGAGACTCACCCAAGCTGAAGCAGCATAAATCAGGGATAGCGTGTCCCAGCATGTCGTTCATCCGGCGGTGCGCACTGAAGACACAACCATGCTTCATGAACGGCAGGCCTTCGGTGTCGTGCACGGAAGGTGGCATCCGCTTCACAATGGGGTAGTTGTCCCCAATGAAAAGCGAGTACTCTCCAAGAGTGTTCCTCGGCACCCACGTAGCATCACATGGGTCGAACTTGGCGCTGTTCATCTGGTACATGTGGCATCTCATATCTGGACACATGGTGACATACATAGTCAAGGTCCATGCAAAATAATGTTGTGCTCAAATATGGCGGTCAGTAATACTGTGCAACAAATAGTACTACTCCGGTATAGAGGAAGTAAAATAATCAGCTTATTATATATAGCCACTCTTGGCTACATGGATGAGATAGTAAGACATGGAAAAAATGGTGGGAGCTAGTGGGTTCATGTCTTCAAGGGCCTAGCTAGCTATACGCTTCCTCCAACGTAAAAAGTACTCCTACTAGTACTAGTAAGTAATACAACAATGAAAGAGAAGGCAAGAGGGTTAAAAACTATAATACTAAATTGTACTACCAGTACAGTAAACATGTCCCAGTCAAGAAAAGAAAATGACTAACAAGTACTACTACTCTACTACTCTAACACGCAACAATGAGAAAATGGAATACCTGGGTAGATTGTTGATACGTCTCCAACGTATCTATAATTTTTGATTGTTCCATGCTATTATATTATCTATTTTGGATGTTTAATGGGCTTTAATATGCATTTTTATATTATTTTTGGGACTAACCTATTAACCGGAGGCCTAGTGCCAGTTTCTGTTTTTTTGCCTATTTCAGTGTTTCGCAGAAAAGGAATATCAAACGGAATCCAAACGGAACGAAACCTTCGCGAGGATCTTTCTTGGAACAAACGCAATCCAGGAGACTTGGAGTGGAAGTCAGAGACGCAACAAGGTGGCCATGAGGTAGGAGGGCGCGCCCCCACCCTCGTGGGCCCCTCATAGCTCCACCGACGTACTTCTTTCGCCTATATATACTCTTATACCTTAAAAACATCCAGGGGAGCCACGAAACCAGTTTTCCACCGCCGCAAGCTTCTGTACCCGTGAGATCCCATCTGGGGACCTTTTCTGGCGATCTACCGGAAGGGGAATCGATCGCGGAGGGCTTCCACATCAACACCATAGACTCTCCGATGATGTGTGAGTAGTTTACCATAGACCTTCGGGTCCATAATTATTAGTTAGATGGCTTCTTCTCTCTCTTTGGTTCTCAATACAAAGTTCTCCTCGAAGATCTATTCGATGTAATATTCTTTTGCGGTGTGTTTGCTGAGATCCGATGGATTGTGGATTTGTGATCAAGTTTATCTATGAACAATATTTGGTTCTTCTCTGAATTCTTATATGCATGATTTGATATCTTTGCAAGTCTCTTCGAATTATTGGTTTAGTTTGGCCTACTAGATTGATCTTTCTTGCAATGGGAGAAGTGCTTAGCTTTGGGTTCAATCTTGCGGTGTCCTTTCCCAGTGACAGTAGGGGCAGCAAGGCACGTATTGTATTGTTGCCATCGAGGATAAAAAGATGGGGTTTATATCATATTGCTTGAGTTTATCCCTCTACATCATGTCATCTTGCCTAAAGAATTACTCTATTCTTATGAACTTAATACTCTAGATGCATGTTGGATAGTGGTCGATGTGTGGAGTAATAGTAGTAGATGCACAATCATTTCGTTCTACTTAACACGGACGTGATGCCTATATTTCATAATCATGCCTAGATATTCTCATAACTATGTGCTTTTCTATCAATTGCTCGGCAGTAATTTGTTCACCCATCGTAATACTTGCTATCATGAGAGAAGCCACTAGTGAAACCTATGGCCCCCGGGTCTATTTTATATCATATAAGTTTATGATCTACAATTCTAGTTTACTATTTATTTTATTTTGCAATCCTTACTTTTCAATCTATACAACAAGAACACCAAAATATTTACCTTATTATCTTTATCAGATCTCACTTTCGTAAGTGACCATCAAGGGATTGACAACCCCTTTATCGTGTTGGTTGCGAGGTTCTTGATTCTTTGTGCGGGTACTAGGTGAATTGCATGTAGTCTCCTACTGGATTGATACCTTGGTTCTCAAAAACTAAGGGAAATACTTACACTACTTTGCTGCATCACCCATTCCTCTTCAAGGGAAAACCAACACATTCTCAAGAGGTATTAATGGTGACGGTCCGGTAGTGGTAGATTGTGTGACCATGTTGCACATCAGTGGTACCATGGGTAACGACTGCTAAGATAGTTGATCCCAATATGCCAAAGTCAGCTACAAGGTTCCAGGTTAGACCGAATCGCGGATGCAAATGCACATCTAGGATTGGCGATCTTATTTTGATCGGGGGAAGACTGGTCCTTGCAAAATAATGGAGTACCGTTAGGGATGGAAATGATGGTTTGTGCATTCCGTTTGTAATCTCCCATACTATAGGATGGCAACCAGATGAAACAAGTCCCCCGGCTTGTCACCACGAAGATGCGGCCTAGATGGCGCACGACGTCTCGGAACTTGGGGTACAAATCTGCCACGACCAACATGCACCAGCCTCTGCCGTTACTGCATCTTGCATTGATGGAAATCCTTATGTCGAACACCGCGATGAGATAGTAATCGACGTACTTGGGGTACAAATCTTCCACGGCCAACATGCTTTGTCGGCGGGTCCGCAATTGCTATCATACATATTCAAGCCCAGCCAGTCCGGAAGGCCGATCCCAATGGTGGAGAAGGGGTCTACGGGAACGGTCGCACTGCTGTGGATGTTGTGCAAAATGATGGTGGTATGCGGCTGGAGGTATGCAAGCCAATATTCATTGGCACCGACCCAGACCTATATATAAGACGGCGAGCAGCGGAGAAATTACGGGATGGAAATGGAATAACTAAGTTCTACATGATCAAACTCCATGACTGACCTGCTCATCGGACAAAATCCGACAACCTCTCAACATCGGCAAGTCTAGCGAGTCAACGTGCAACCATGGCCAGGGAGCGGTGGACTGTTCGAAGGATTGTCCCATAGAAGAACCTTCTTCTCAAGGACACATGGAAGACCAACAAGCATGGCCTTTTCCCAAGCCTGTTTAAGCACCGTCTTCGAAATGTTGGTGCAGCAAGCACCGAGTCTTGCGGCAGTGTGGACGTCAGAGCGACGTGTGATTTCTCCCAGAGGATCATCATCCAAGGTCTCCCAGCCCTGACGAGGAGGAGAACCGCCTGGCGAATCCATGGGAGCAGCGATGAACTACCTTCTCTTCGGGGGAAGGGGAACTGGAGAGGAGGAGATAAGAGCGTAGTAACCACAGGGCCTCGTCCCTTCCAACTGTAGCTCCTCGATCGTTCCTTAGCGAAGGGGTGAGGCTATTATTTACTACATACTCATACTGTAGTAGTACTTTCTCAACTAGTAGTGCGATGTACTTTACTTCTAGTATAGTGCACTAGTCTTGAACTCTTGAATCTCAGGGCGAAGGAGCTAAAGTTGGAAGTGGAGGGTACTACTGTTCTCTAGAACCATCGCTGTACTATCAATGTAGGGAAAGTAACCTGTGTAGTGGGTACTCTCGGTGCTCTATTCAAGCGTGTAGCTGGCCTACTCAACCACTCATCTCACGCACACACTAGCAGCCTGTTTATCAGCGGCGGTTACTATGGGGGCAGAACATTTTTGTTATTTGATACGACGAGACTAGGCTTTTTGCTTCCATTTGTGGAGGTTTAATGGATCTCGTCTAACTTTGTTAGTAGTTCCTTCTTTATGAATGAGATGAGTCAAAGCTTTTGCCTCTGTTTCAAAACAAAAAAATCACGTCAAGAGGAATTTCTTTTATAGATCCAATAATGGAGTGAAGTCCATGCATGCAACACCACAAGCTATAGAGTAGTAGAGTAATAGCACTTTATGTACAGAGCCATATTGCACAGTTCCCAACGTCGTGCCAGCCTTTTCCGGCTCCTCGGGCTTAATTGGGAGGCGCTAGTTTAAATATGCTAGCTGATGAGGAAGCTGCAAGCGAGGTACGGCTAGCGCGAGCACGTGAGCCACGAGATGATGGGAGGGAAAACCTGTTCATGTGGTTGGGCTATCCAGTACACCCAGATTATGGTGCGACACGTCCGTTCGACTTCAAAAGTCAAACTACCAGTATACAATATTGGCTCGCAGCGAAGTAACTATTTAAAAAAAGGGCATCGTGTGTTCGGTCGGGATCGAACCCACAAAACTAGCTATACACTCCCACGACCACTAGTAGTACTCGTTGGAGTACAATGCAACCTAGAATCGCCTTTTGTCGCTAGTACATTGTTCCTTACAAGAAACAACTAATAATGCCAAGAAACTACTACTAGTTGCATACATGCTAGACTTAAGAAAACACTACCTTATCAACCATTGTGCATGCCCTTACCAACCAGCCCTACCAAGAAACAACTACTCTACAAAGTACCATTATAGGCACGTTTCAACCCATGTCACCCCTTAAGTCAACGCCTTCTATTCGACCAGCAAGTTAGGCGTTATGACTTATGGGACCTACATGTCAGTCTAGACAAAAATCCCTGAGTGACCTCCTACCTCTGGCCTGTCCACCTAGTCATCCTCGGTCATGGGACGCAGCTACCGCCGCCGGCAGAAGGCGAGGTCAAAACCGCCGGCAGTGCAGAGCCCATATTGCGGCAGCCCGGATGCCAGCTCCATCCGGTGCTCGCGGCCGCTACCTAGCCAAGATAGCACACACCCTACTGGATGCATCTGGTTGCTTGTCTGCAAGGTTTGCTAGCTAGATTGGCACGGCAGTACAGTGGCTTGCTCGCGCGCGCCATGCTAAGGCCAACCATCTGGCTCAAGCAAAGACCAGCGCAGCGGCTAACTCACACGTGAGTCACGCTCGGGCCAGCCTGCCAACCTGTGCGGAGGCCAGCGCGGCGTCCGTCCTGTCCGGCAGAGCAGCGGTCAACTCGCTCATCACCGACTCCACCGACGAACACGCATCAGTACTATTTGAAGTAATGTTCAGGAAAAATAATGATTTGAGGGGGAATAACAGGATAGAAGGTCAGATGCGGGTCCCTCGTGTCAACGGTCAAACAAAATGTGTTTGTTTAAGCTGCCTCGTCAGCACGGACGTGTGGGCCAACCCCGTCATAAACATGTTTAAATGAGCCTAATCGGCACTAGGTAGTAGTTTTTGGCGTGGATTAAGAAATTTTGTGTATGTTTTTGCTATTTTTTGTACAATAGTTTCTTCCTAGGACTGGTTGAAAGTGGTAGTTTTTTGTTAAATACTCTACATATTGTAAGTTGGAGTGAAAGTCAAGCTTTGGAAGCCAATAAGCAAGGCTAGTTACATAGTGACTATGTGTACGTGACTAAAAGTAAATATCAACCATGAGTGACTAATATCTTGATGGAAAACTCAAAACTATGGAAATACTAGCATTTTTATTGCATGTTTGGAAATACTAGCAATGTTCACGTGCGTTGCAACGGATCATAATTAGAATAAGACTTATTCACAAACTTGATAGAAAACACTCTAATTTTGATATACATATATCACTAGAGATATATTATATTTCAATCAGAATATATTCCTTGGGTTGTTTTGGTGAGGTGAGGGAGGGATGTGGTTGGTTTTAAGATACTAATTATGGGGTTTTCTGCAAATTGGTAGAGAAGTGAGATGTTGGTGAGAAAAGGCAACAACTTACCTGACAGTCGTTAGACGTAGATCTAATGGTCAGAAATGACGGATGGCACACACACCATCATCACCAACTGAGTCTTCTGTAGGAGTACTAGCAAGATGTTCGTGCATTGCACGGAACATCAAGATGCATTTTTTATAAAACACCTGTTGTGATTGACCCATGCGGGAGTAATCCCATGTGTAAAAACTAATGATATCTTGAGAAAGAGGAGATAAGGTGAAGAGGAGTGGGGCGTGGTGGTGATTGGTGGTCGGACTGAGCGGAGGCATGGGGATGGTTGACGCCGGCAGCGACCACCATGTCAGTTTGTTCCAGAGGCTTCCTTTTTTAATTTCTCAACAATGAGGTCGTTGGAGATAAGGATGAATGAGGGAAGGCCTTGTCTGCAAATGTGGATAAAGGTGCGGGTATCTTTTAGTTTAATTTCTACCCATCAGATATAGATCAGATGGTCTATATTGCAAGACGACACGCGTACCATCATCACCAACTTGGTTTTTTATAAGAGAAGAAATATAAGTATGGAGATACAAACGTATTATCGATACTTTTTTCCGTAAACTTGGATCTACATTCTATTCAACGACTCAACATGTGGGGCCTTAGCACAATGACTTCTCGACTGTGTAAAACAAAGGTTTTCCCATCGCCGATAAGGAGGGGGTGATGGTGGCACACTTTTGGCTTGATCTAGTCCTAGTAGTCATACTAGGTGGTCTAGGGACATGTAGATTTATTCTTTTTCACATCTCATGTTCGCCGTACTGCCATGACTGTTGATGAATAGACAGTAAGTTATTCACGGGAAAACCTTTGTTGAGCGTGTGTGTGTGAGAGAGAGAGACAGTGTGCGTGTATGATATGTGTAGAGACTGAGGCAATGATAACAGATTCTTTGTGTCTCTGTGTGTGGAGGATAGAGAGACACATGTACATGGGGCTTTGTGTTGTGTAACATGGAGACACATAGACATAATCAGAGAGTGAGTGTGTGAGATACACACGCGGACATGGGGAGATATGTGTGAGTTAGAGAGATGGAAAATTTTGGGGTGCATCTGAGCTAGAGAGAGGGGGATATGTACATACCTAGAGCTCAGAGAGAATATGCAAGGGTGTGTGTCTTAAAATAAGGATCCAGATAGATGGGTGTTTGTGTGTGTCTGTGTGTGTGTGTGTGTGTGTTTGTGCGCGCGTTTGTGTGTGAGAGGGAGTGTGTGTATGTGGAGTAGAGAGACCACTAATGATGTAAACCTAGTATAGGGAAGAGGGAATGGTGTGACATGTGTGTCAAAGAGATACAAAGGCATGTGTAGTAGCGGGATAGAATGGGTGCAGGTGGGGAGCAGACTATTTGGAAGAGACATCGAGTGTGTGGGGGAGAGGGGTGTGAGAGCGAGAGAGAGAGAGCTATCGACGAAGAGAGAGAGAGAGGAAGAGAGAGGGGTCATTTGTGTGCAGAAGTGGCGCATAGATAGGGAGACAATGTTGATGTCGTTCGAAAGTAGCCTATGTACGGAGACGCAAGGGAAGCGAGTCATCGTGTGTGTGATAGGGACTTCATGAGAGATCTAGAATAGATGGTGTAGAGAACAACGTGCGAGATTGAGAACGATGTTACATAAGGGAGATATGGAAAGAGTCATGGCATATATGTATACAGGGAAGGAGCTGGGGCGGGTCCACATGTGAGAGAGAGATAGAAAGAGGACAGTGGTGCACAAGGAGACAAAGTGTGCTTGTTTGGAGTGGGGGTGGTGTGTGGCGTGAGTGTGCGAGAACCACATAACTAGGGAGATAGATGTTTGGGGGCGACGTTTTGTGTGTATGGGAAAGATACACTCTACATAGTGTGTGTGCTTGGGAAAGAGAGAAGTCGGGAGACCTAGAGAGTGGGGGAAGAGATGTGTGCATGCCCGAGAGACAAAGTGATAGAGACCTATATCGGGGTCCAGACTTTAGAAGCGAGGGGGGTGTTAATGTGCTCACGTGTTCATGTCTGGGGGAGAGAACGACTTGTGTGTGGGGGGAAGGAGGGGGAGGGGGGTTGGCTTCAGATAAAGAGTGAGGTGTCTAATTTGAGGGACATTAGCGTAATCGAGATATATATGGTCAACAGTGTGTGCACTCATGGTTGATCAATTTGTTTCACAGTTTGGACTACGAGATAATGATACTTTTGAACATGTGTGATATACCTTGAAGTACCAGAATTACAAACCTAAGATTGGAATTCTGGAATTCGTCCATCATTAGCTTTTCTAATTCATTTAAACGGAGGTACATTTTTTAAGCAGGGATTTCGTGATTTCAAATTTATATATCAAACCTAGAGATATACACATACGGGCATGTTCAAACTTTATAATCATCCACTTTATTCATACACATACACATTTTTGCTTTTGTCATCATATTTAGGATAAACACATTTGGAATTTCATTTGAATTGGACCGTATGTTGGTATTTGCTTGTACTAGCTCAATGATCCATATTTGAATTGAATGGACAATCTAAGTTGATACGTCTCCAACGTATCTATAATTTTTGATTGCTCCATGCAATATTATCTACTGTTTTGGACATTATTCGGCTTTATTATCCACTTTTATATTATTTTTGGGACAACCCTACTAACCGGAGGCCCAGCCCAGAATTGTTGTTCTTTTGCCTATTTTAGGGTTTCTAAGAAAAGGAATATCAAACAGAGTCCAAACAGAATGAAACCTTTGGGGACGTGATTTTCTCACTGAACATGATCCAGGGGACTTGGACCCTACATCAACAAACAAAGGAGGAGGCCACGAGGTAGGGGGTGCGCCTACCCCCCCCCCCAGGCGCGCCCTCCACCCTCGTGCCCCCCTGTTGCTCCACCGACGTACTCCTTCCTCCTATATATACCTACGTACCCCCAAACGATCAGATACGGAGCCAAAACCCTAATTCCACCACCGCAAATTTCTGTATCCACGAGATCCCATCTTGGGGCCTGTTCCGGAGCTCCGCCGGAGGGGGTATCCATCACGGAGGGCTTCTACATCATCACCATAGCCCCTCCGATGAAGTGTGAGTAGTTTACCACAGACCTACGGGTCCATAGTTATTAGCTAGATGGCTTCTTGTCTCTTTTTGGATCTCAATACAATGTTCTCCCCTCTCTTGTGGAGATCTAATCGATGGAATCTTCTTTTTGCGGTGTGTTTGTTGAGACCGATGAATTGTGGGTTTATGATCAAGTCTATCTATGAATAATATTTTAATTTTCTCTGAATTATTTTATGTATGATTGGTTATCTTTGCAAGTCTCTTCGAATTATTAGTTTGGTTTGGCCTACTAGATTGATCTTTCTTGCAATGGGAGAAGTGCTTAGCTTTGGGTTCAATCTTGCGGTGTCCTTTCCCAGTGACAGTAGGGGCAGCAAGGCACGTATTGTATTGTTGCCATCGAGGATAACAAGATGGGGTTTTCATCATATTGCATGAGTTTATCCCTCTACATCATGTCATCTTGCTTAAGGCGTTACTCTATTTTCATTAACTTAATACTCTAGATGCATGCTGGATAGCGGTTGATGAGTGGAGTAATAGTAGTAGATGCAGGCAGGAGTTGGTCTACTTGTCTCGGACGTGATGCCTATATACATGATCATACCTAGATATTCTCATAACTATGCTCAGTTCTGTCGATTGCTCAACAGTAATTCGTTCACCCACCGTAGAATACCTATGCTCTTGAGAGAAGCCACTAGTGAAACATATGGCCCCCGGGTCTATCTTCATCATATTAATCTTCCAATACTTAGTTATTTCCTTTGCTTTCTACTTTGCTTTTATTTTACTTTGCATCTTTATCATAAAAATACCAAAAATATTATCTTATCATATCTATCAGATCTCACTCTCATAAGTGGCCGTGTAGGGATTGACAACCCCTTATCGCGTTGGTTGCGAGGATTTATTTGTTTTGTGCAGGTACTAGGGACTCACGCGTAGCCTCCTACTGGATTGATACCTTGGTTCTCAAAAACTGAGGGAAATACTTACGCTACTTTGCTGCATCATTCGTTCCTCTTCGGGGAAAACCAACGCAGTGCTCAAGAGGTAGCAAGAAGGATTTCTGGCGCCGTTGCCGGGGAGTCTACGCAAAAGTCAATATACCAAGTACCCATCACAATCCTTATCTCCCTCATTACATTATTTGCCATTTGCCTCTCATTTTCCTCTCCCCCACTTCACCCTTGCCATTTTATTCGCCCTCTCTCTCTATCCTCCCTCTCCTTCTCTATTTGCCTCTTTCGCCCACTTGCGTTTTGTTTGCTTGTCGTTATAGCTAGTCCCTTATCTTCTCCGTTATCTCCCGAGAATAAAATTCTAAATTTTAAGCAAAGATAAGGAGAAAACTTAAAAGATGCCTGGTTGAGGATAATGAAGTCTTATCATAATTGTACCTTTGAAGTGAACCTTTGAATTTTGCTTCGCAATTTCTATGTTGGATTAAATATGTCTCATAGACAACTCTTGGATTGCGTTGCCAAAGGCAATTTTATTGAAATTGATCCCCATATTGCGCTTGAAATTATAGAAGGTATAGTGGGAACACTACCTCAACAAGTTTTCAAAAAAATTGTGAAGTCACTAAGATTTTACAGAAGTCTCTTGGTCCTCTTAAGAATGTTAGCGGAAATATCAACCGTATGAATATGCTGATTACTCTTTGAAATAAGCGGTTGGATTATTTAGATCTAAAAATTTCGGAATATGAAGGGAAACGTAAAGAACCTCCCAGATTCGAGCTTGATTCCGCTAAAAAGTTGAAAACCAAAGATGACAATACCTAGATCTATCCTTGCTTTTTATGCCCAGCGAGGGGCGTTAAACGATAACGCTTGTTGGGAGGCAACCCAATTTTATTTTTATTCCTTGCTTTTTTTTCTCCTGTTTAGTAATAAAAAATTTACCTAGCCTCTGTTTAGGTTGTGTTTTTTGTGTTTAATTAGTGTTTGTGCCAAGTAGAACCGTTGGGAAGACTTGGGGGAAGTCTTGTTAATCTTGCTGTAAAAAACAGAAACTTTAGCGCTCACGAAAACGGCTGCCATTTTTATTTGGAAAGTGATATTTAGTTAATTATTTTTTAAGATGATTAATATATAAATTCCTCACGTCCACAAATTTATTTTAGAATTTTTGGGGTTCCAGATCTTGCGCTAGCTACAGATTACTACAGACTGTTCTGTTTTTGACAGATTCTGTTTTTCGTGTGTTGTTTGCTTATTTTGATGAATCTATGGCTAGTAAAATTGTTTATAAACCATAGATAAGTTGTAATACAGTAGGTTTAACACCAATATAAATAAATAATGAGTTCATTACAGTACCTTGAAGTTGTCTTTTGTTTTCTTTCGCTAACGGAGCTCACAAGATTTTCTACTTTAAGTTTTGTGTTGTGAAGTTTTCAAGTTTTGGGAAAGATTTGATGGATTATGGAACAAGGAGTGGAAAGAGCCTAAGCTTGGGGATTCCCATGGAACCCCCAAGATAATCTAAGGACACCTAAAAGCCAAAGCTTGGGGATGCCCCGGAAGGCATCCCCTCTTTTCGTCTACTTCTGTTGGTAACTTTACTTGGAGCTATATTTTTATTCACCACATGATATGTGTTTTGCTTGGAGCTTCTTGTATTATTTGAGTCTTTATTTGTTAGTTTACCACAATCATCCTTGCTGTACACACCTTTTGAGAGAGCCATACATGATTTGGAATTTGTTAGAATACTATATGTGCTTCGCTTATATCTTTTGAGTTATATAGTTTTGCCCTAGTACTTCACTTATATCTTTTAGAGCACGGTGGTGGAATTTTTTATAGAAACTATTGATCTCTCATGCTTCACTTAGATTATTTTGAGAGTATTAAATAGCATGGTAATTTGCTTAAATAATCCTAACATGCTAGGTATTCAAGATTAGTAAAAAATTTCCTATGAGTGTTTTGAATACTAAGAGAAGTTTGATGCTTGATGATTGTTTTGAGATATGGAGGTAATAATATCAAAGTCATGCTAGTTGAGTAGTTGTGAATTTGAGAAGTGCTTGTGTTGAAGTTTGCAAGTCCCGTAGCATGCACATATGGTAAATGTTATGTAACAAATTTGAAACATGAGGTGTTTTTTTGATTGTCTTCCTTATGAGTGGCGGTCGGGGACAAGCGATGGTCTTTTCCTACCAATCTATCCCCCTAGGAGCATGCGCGTAGTGCCGAGGTTTTTGATGACTTGTAGATTTTTTCAATAAGTATGTGAGTTCTTTATGACTAATGTTGAGTCCATGGATTATACGCACTCTCACCCTTCCATCATTGCTAGCCTGTTCGGTACCGTGCATTGCCATTTCTCACATTGAGAGTTGGTGCAAACTTTGCCGGTGCATCCAAACCCCGTGATATGATACGCTCTTTCACACATAAACCTCCTTATATCTTCCTCAAAACAGCCACCATACCTACCTATTATGGCATTTCCATAGCCATTCCGAGATATATTGCCATGCAACTTTCCACCATTCTTTTTATCATGACACATTCATCATTGTCATATTGCTTAGCATGATCATGTAGTTGACATAGTATTTGTGGCAAAGCCACCGTTCATAATTCTTTCATACATGTCACTCTTGGTTCATTGCATATCCCGGTACACTGCCGGAGGCATTCATATAGAGTCATCTTTTGTTCTAGCATCGAGTTGTAATCATTGAGTTGTAAATAAATAGAAGTGTGATGATCATCATTTTCTAGAGCATTGTCCCAAGTGACGAAATAAAAAAAGAAAGAGAAAGGCCATATAAAAAAGAGAAAGGCCAAATAAAAAAATGAGAGAAAAAGAGAGAAGGGACAATGTTATTATCCTTTGCCACACTTGTGCTTCAAAGTAGCACCATGATGTTCATGATAAAGAGTCTCTTGTTTTGTCACTTTCATATACTAGTGGGAAATTTTCATTATAGAACTTGGCTTGTATATTCCAGCAATGGGCCTCCTCAAGTGCCGTAGGTCTTCGTGAGCAAGCAAGTTGGATGCACACCCACTTAGTTTCTTTTGTTGAGCTTTCATACATTTATAGCTCTAGTGCATCCGTTGCATGACAATCCCTACTCCTTGCATTAACATCATTCGATGGGCATCTCCATATCCCATTGATTAGCGTCGTTGATGTGAGAATTTCTCCTTTTTTGTCTTCTCCACATAACCCCCATCATCATATTCTATTCCACCCATAGTGCTGTGTCCATGTCTCGTGCTCATATATTGCGTGAAAAGTTTATAGGTTTGAGATTGCTAAGGTATGAATCAATTGCTTGGCTTTTCATCGGGGTTGTGCATGATGAGAGCAT
Organism: Triticum aestivum; assembly: GCF_018294505.1. Taxonomy (NCBI): domain Eukaryota; kingdom Viridiplantae; phylum Streptophyta; class Magnoliopsida; order Poales; family Poaceae; genus Triticum; species Triticum aestivum. Next base: position 385,207,917 of record NC_057797.1, read on the forward strand.
TCTTTGTGTGACGAAAATGGAGCATGACTAAACTATATGATTTTGTAGGGATGAACTTTCTTTGGCCATGTTATTTTGAGAAGACATAATTGCTTAGTTAGTATGCTCGAAGTATTATTATTTTTATGTCAATATGAACTTTTGTCTTGAATCTTTCGGATCTGAATATTCATACCACAATTAAGAAGAATTACATTAAAATTATGCCAAGTAGCACTCCGCATCAAAACTTCTGTTTTTATCATTTACCTACTCGAGGACGAGCAGGAATTAAGCTTGGGGATGCTTGATACGTCTCCAATGTATCTATACTTTTTGATTGCTCCATGCTATATTATCTACTGTTTTGGACATTATTGGGCTTTATTATCCGCTTTTATATTATTTTTGGCACTAACCTACTAACCGGAGGCCCAGCCCAGAATTGCCATTTTTTGCCTATTTTAGGGTTTCGAAGAAAAGGAATATCAAACGGAGTCCAAACGGAATGAAACCTTCGGGAACGTGATTTTCTCACCAAACATGATCTAGGGGAGTTGGACCCTACATCAAGAAACAAAGGAGGAGGCCATGAGGTAGGGGGCGCACCTACCCCCCCCCCCCCCCCAGGCGCGCCCACCACCCTCGTGGGCCCCCTGTTGCTCCACCGACGTACTCCTTCCTCCTATATATACCTACGTACCCCCAAACGATCAGATACAGAGCCAAAACCCTAATTCCATCGCCGCAACTTTCTGTATCCACGAGATCCCATCTTGGGGCCTGTTCTGAAGCTTCGCCGGAGGGGGTATCCATCACGGAGGGCATCTACATCATCACCATAGCCCCTCCGATGAAGTGTGAGTAGTTTACCTCAGACCTACGGGTCCATAGTTATTAGCTAGATGGCTTCTTCTCTCTTTCTGTATCTCAATACAATGTTCTCCCCCTCTCTTGTGGAGATCTATTCGATGTAATCTTCTTTTTGCGGTGTGTTTGTTGAGACCGATGAATTGTGGGTTTATGATCAAGTCTATCTATGAATAATATTTTAATCTTCTCTGAATTCTTTTATGTATGATTGGTTATCTTTGCAGGTCTCTGCGAATTATCAGTTTGGTTTGGCCTACTAGATTGATCTTTCTTGCAATGGGAGAAGTGCTTAGATTTGGGTTCAATCTCGCGGGGTCCTTTCCCAGTGACAATAGGGGCAGCAAGGCACGTATTGGATTGTTGCCATCAAGGATAACAAGATGGGGTTTTCATCATATTGCATGAGTTTATCCCTCTACATCATGTCATCTTGCTTAAGGCGTTACTCTGTTTTCATTAACTTAATACTCTAGATGCATGCTGGATAGCGGTCGATGAGTGGAGTAATAGTAGTAGATGCAGGCAGGAGTCGGTCTACTTGTCTCGGACGTGATGCCTATATACATGATCATACCTAGATATTCTCATAACTATGCTCAATTCTATCAATTTCTCAACAGTAATTCGTTCATCCACCGTAGAATACCTATGCTCTTGAGAGAAGCCACTAGTGAAACCTATGCCCCCCGGGTCTATCTTCATCATATTAATCTTCCAATACTTAGTTATTTCCTTTGCTTTCTACTTTGCTTTTATTTCACTTTGCATCTTTATCATATAAATACCAAAAATATTATATTATCATATCTATCAGATCTCATTCTCGTAAGGGCCGTGTAGGGATTGACAACCCCTTATCGCGTTAGTTGCGAGGATTTATTTGTTTTGTGCAGGTACGAGGGACTCGCGCGTAGCCTCCTACTGGATTGATACCTTGGTTCTCAAAAACTGAGGGAAATACTTACGCTACTTTGCTGCATCATCCCTTCCCCTTCGGGGAAAACCAACGCAGTGCTCAAGAGGTAGCATAAGTTTCGAGTTGGAGACATTGATTTTTAAAACTTGCACTTTTTTGTGTGCAAAACAAATAAATTCTCGACCATGATATCATAGTCGGCCGTACAAGAGAAGAACACTTAATTTCAGGCGCCAAAAGCTTTCAAACTTCCCACTCACATCGAAATATCTCGCGCCTGAAAGTTAAGCCCTGCAATATTCCTGTTTTACCCCTACCACATGAACAGAAAAGGGCTGCTTTGGTAACTCCATTGGTTTCCCCTCTTTGCCCCCAACATTCTTCCCCAGAGCCCCTCCCCTTCCCCTCCCCGACCCCCCCAACCACGACAAGCTGCCAAATCTAGTCCTCCGCCGTAGCGTTGGACCTCACACCCCACCGGATCTACCTTCCACACCTTGGAACCGCAACTGCCAACTCACCACTTCATCGGAGCCGCTTCAGCGACTGGCTTGTCCACCACTCCAAACCTCCTTGACCGCCATCATGGTCCACCACACCTTATCTGCTTAACCAGCGCCCTCGTCCACCATAGTGTAGGCCCTTCACTGGCTCCATCGTCCGCTCCATCGCTGGCCCTTCATACAAGCCCTCGTCCGCCGCAATAGATCCGCCTCACCAAAAGCACTGTACACCGCGCCCACCGACGCCTTCGTCCACTGCGCCGAACCCGCTCCACGGATGCCATATTCAACTCCATCGGCCCTGCTTTACTGACGCTGCAGCCTCACCAGGTTATTTCGATTTGTACTCCTTCGGTTTTTTCTCTTCTTTATCATGGAACTATTCACTTACCACACATGAGCTTTCTTGTATGTCGACAGGTGCCACAACCGAAGCACCGGAGCCGCTTCAGCAACAACGACAGCTGGCCCAAACTCAACCACAACACGAGCACCATCGATGATCCTTAGCTATCAAGTATGACAACGATACCCATACACCGCCGAGAATCAGGTACTATAATCCAACGGCCAGCGCGTACGTTCACTTTCTTAGCATAAGCACCACACCTTTGAATTTCTTTAGGGTGTTATTCAATTTTTCATGAGACACGTTATTCTGCTTGCACCTGTAGGGCCATACTTCCTGCAGTGAACATGTTACATGTGCTAAATTACAAACCAGTGCACATATAGTTACAATCCTTTAGTTTTGTCCTAAGTATTACTGTACTTCCTAGATATCACTGCCTACTATTTTACTTCTTGCATGCTATATTTATGATAATGGTGTTGTTCTGATGCCACCTGTTAGTTCCATCAGACTACTTCATGTTCTCTATGCTTAATTACACATCGGCAAACTAGCATGTGGTTCCTCTACTTTTTGTTTGTTTAGCCTACATTTTCTGATGCTAGCTTTTACATCACTGCTCCGAGCCTCTGTTCATTACTTTTTTGTGTGTTCTTGATATTCCCAAGTTGCATGACTAATTTGATGCTTCTATTAATTATGGAGCTGCCAACCCCATCAAATAAAATATTTGCTCTTTTGGGGCTGGCACCTCGAACAAGCATAAAAATAGAGTGAAGAACATATATTGTCGTGTAAGCACACACCCTTCTTTCATTACTTTAGATGAACCATTGATGATCAATTCAAACCAGTGCATGCAATTAAAATTAATTTTACCTAAATAGAGGGTGCAGAATAAACTAGAAACAACTAGATTTGCAACCACGGATGCTGACGATATCTTAAAAGAACATTGCAACAGCAGCGAGGCTTCACAACAACATATGGTAAGCCAGTGTGTTTTACTACATGTGAAATGTAATGCGTGTGGGCTACTTTCTTGGCTTGTGCCCTCAACCTGTAATCCTACAAAATGAAAAATAGTCCAGTTGTCTACTTTGTTGTATTGCTTGATTCGAATGCTTGTTTGTTACTAGTTAGGCTATACCTGAGTTGGCCAATATGTCAGCAGTGCCTGTTGTACTATCGTAAAGAAATGCATGCCTAGTTCATTTGAGTCCTTAACTTTTCCTATGAACTTCATCATAAGACTGTTTTCGTAGTTTATATGAGGCCACACTGTTAAGTGCTTTCTCAGATTATTTCAACTGTTTAGATGCCTTGGCAACGTAAATATAGCGGTGGTACACTCCCTTTCAACTAGGGATGTCAACTAGGTCCTGTTTAATCCCGATTAAAGTCCACTAGTGGTATGATTCTTCAAAAGAGTTTTTGTTTTTTGAGGAAAATGAACTAGGGAGCTAGCAAAAACTAACTAGATGGGATTGGCGGATGTCGTTTATTTGCCACTTACATCCCTAGCTTCATCTTACCATTTTAATTTCTTTTCGGCTGATGCTGCTTCAAACCATTTAAATATAGCTTTCCATGCTCGGCAATAATTCGTATGTCGTTTACCATACAAGCTTACTGCCTGGATCATGTGATAACTATCTCTTACTTATGTCCAGCTGAAACCTTTCAGGATGCGGTTCACACTAGGACACAATGTACAGCCCCAGAATCTATTTGTGGAAGTAGTGCGCCATCCATGTTACCAGATGGTAGCAGTTCAGAACACTGTCGGAGAGCAGTCCGAGCACATATATTATAGTTCTTGAGGCTCTACTAGAGGCAGAAAGAGATGGTGTGGCTGCCATGAATGAGGTAATCTTGATCTTGAGGCTGGAAATTATGCAATTAGCTGCATGCATTATGCAAGCAACCCAAGAATTGAAGGAAGTAAGAATGTTGCATTTGAAGACGGAGGAGGTCCTGCTGTTTCTTCTATCTGAAGCCCAGGGTAATCCCGATTCTTCTTTAGATACCAGTTGAAGTTGTCATTAGATTATTGTACTTGCATGTTGTGTCATGTCTCTGAATGGATTATGTTGTAAGACCCCCTATGTTGTCCATGTGTTGTAATAATCCGAATTTTTTAGGTGAGGTAATCCTTAGTACTTGTATGATTGACATAAGGTGCACTCTTTTTCGTGTGAGCATATTGTATTGGATGAAATAATTGTTTGACTCAAAGTGTATCCAACCTACTGAATTCAAAGATCACGGCATTTATAAATCATAATCATATATAAAGGTGGAATAAATCTTTGTCGTGGTTTTGAAGAAATAAATAACAAAATGTAGAATTATCTATGGATATTCGTAATTGAAAACAAATTGGATTTGAATTTAGTTGCCAGGGCCCAGGGTAAACATGAATGCTAATTCTCCCAAGTTTTCAATGAAGCGGCTAAACACCCACTATCATTCGTGGGCTTCCCGAAGCAAGTGTTTGTGAGATGGAAATTACTGTCTACCCCTGACACTTGACATCCTAATCGACCATATTTAAACTATTGTCGATAGGGGTAGATTAGTAACTTCAGTCAGACGTGAAACGACTGCCTCTGAGCCCATTCAGACACGGTTGGCGCCAAACATCGGTGGCAAAACACATTTGATTCAAGCTCGTCCTTAAGACATGTGTCTCTCCCTCCATTTCCCCACTCATACACAGTGGGCGGCAAAACAAACTCTCCTACTCTGAAATCGATGTAGGCAAATATTTTGAATAGGGGCAGATGTGTAACTTCCCTTAGACGTGACACAACCGCCCTACTTGTCAGCCCCGTTCATACACCATGGGCGGCAAAACACCCTCTACTCGCCTAAAATCACTACCGGCAAAAATTTGGGAGATGCGAGATTACCGTCCTATCCCCAACCGACGTGATGTCTGAAATTTTAAACGTGGGATAAGTTCATTACTTTCCCACATTTCAGAAAAGCGCGTCCCAAAGTTTGAGATCCCCCTCCCCCTCCATTTCATCATTCATACACCGTCAGTGCCACAACAACCTCCCCACTGCAGCCAACCTCCTCCGTCCGCCACCCCATCCTCCACCTTGCCGGAGCCGCTACCCCTACCCCGTCGTCCACTGCAAGAGATGGACATCTCTCATCCATGGAGCTAGACCAGGATCCTTTCATCGCGTCCTCTCGCTTCATCGGCGTCGTCGTCCACCTTGTCGTTGCCGCTCCTACGACCGCCTCATCCACGACAATAGGATTTATCCCCCGACCCGGCCATCTGCCATCTAAAGTCTTCTTCTGTGCCGCCGACAGCCATCGCACCCGCAGCACCCTCAACGTATCAGCAGGGGCCTACACGGAGCCGCAAGAGAGGTGGTACTCTTTCGTATGTGCTTAAGTTATTAATCTCCTCGGAAAATAGATCGTAAATTGTTTAGTGTACTTTTTTGTCCGTACCAAATCGTAGTGGCTAGTTGAAAGCAAACATTGGTTGTGAAGTAGCTTTGTCCGGTTTGCACCTTCAGATCCGCCATGGCACGGTCACTATACTTGTAAAGCTTATGGTTTCCCCCCTTTATATTCACTACCATCATCGTAGGTGCTTCGTGTCGTGCTAGCACTGCTCCTCAAGACCTCAACCCATCAAGCGAAACAACATGCCACTCATAATTCCAAAGCTTAGGTGTTGAAATAAAAATATGATATGATGCTCATATTACTAAAATAGAGAACGTTTAATTGGTCACCTAATTTTCTGATATACATTTCGAAAAGCATTCGCCACCCACTGGTCCAACTAGTTCCATTTTCCTGATTTTACTCTTGATGCTTAGGGTTTTCCCCTTTTATCTACTCTACTATGATTTGCGTAGGTGCTTTCTGTCGTACTAGCATTACTCCACCCTTCAAGCTAAACAAAACAACACTCAAAATTCTAAAGCCTAATTGTTCAAATATGATTGTGATATGATAATGATATTAGTTAACAGACACATTTAATTGTGTAAGTGCATCTAGTGCCCCTTAGTAACTTTGGTGTATTGAAGACTTATAGGTTAAGGGACTAATGTGTTTATGAGTGTACACGGGTCTATAAGACTATGAGGAGTTTGATATTTACAGAGAAACTCGACCCCTAAAAATGAAGTTCTTCGACTGAAGACTTTGGATCTCTGAAGACTTTGAAAGTGAAGAAATTGGTGTGACCTTGAAGACTTGGTATTCATTTGAGGAACATGAAGCGTGAAGTTTTTGTTTTCGTAGTTTCATTTTCTCTTTCTTGGGTCATAGGAAACACCGCACTGTTAAAGGGGGTCGAGGAAATACTAAGGAAAAATTTCCATGTGATGCTCAACTCAAAATCCTACACCTACCAATCCCTTCGAGTGAAGCCATTAGAAATCTCATACAGTTCAGTCATATTCTTCAGTGACAGAGACGAAGTTCTTCTGGTTTATGAGGAATTTGTTCTGACTGAGGAGTTAGGAATTCGCCAGTGCGGATTGCCTACATAGTGAGGAACATGATAGCTCTGAGGAATTTGATACTCAAATTTCCGACCGTTGTTGTGCCTTGTGCCAGCTGTCCCAAAATATCTACCCACCTAACGGTCATATCATTGAAGGGCACTTATGTCTTATCATATTGGGCTGCTCCCTAGGCTATAAATAGCCACCCCCTAAAACCACTAGCTGGTTGGCTGCTCTGAGAGAAACTGACACTTGCCATTTGAGAGCATCCCATCCTCCGAGGACTTTGAGTGAAAATCATCAAGTGAGGAAAACCCAAACCCAAACACCTACAAACCCCAAGTGATTGAGCATCACTAAAGAGATTGATCCTGTGTGGATCCGACATTTGTTACCTTTGAGACTGTGCATCTTCCAGACAGTTAGGCGTCATGGTCTAGATCATCCAAGAGGAATTGTGGATTGCCGAGTGACCGAGTTTGTGAAGGTTCGGAAGTCACCTGAAGACTTACCATGAGTGATTGGGTGAGGTCTGTGTGACCTTAGCTCAAGGGGAATACAATGAGGACGGAGTGTTCTGAACTGCGTGTTCAGGACTGGGTGTCCAGGACTGTGTGTCCGTAGGTTTAAATACCTAGCCGCCCTAACCAGATGTACAACTGTCACAACAGTTGGAACTGGTCTACCAAATCATTGTCTTCACCAAGCTACCTGGTTCTATTTCCTCAGTTATGTGTTGAGTGCTTGTTCATATCTGTTTGAAGACTTTGACTGAAGACTTTCTCAAATTCCTCAGTTCAATTTCTTCAGTCTGTTTGTCTTCATCTTGTGTCATCCTGTGTTTATGCTTTCCGTACTCTGTGCTTGTCTTCATTTCATCATGATGACCATGCTTGTGTTCTGTTATGGTTACTTCTGAGTACTTATTCCGCTGCAAGTAGTTCTTCGCTAAGGAATTTCCTCACCCTGAAATTCCTCAGTGAAGAATTCATAAAAATCGCCTATTCACCCCCCTCTAGTCGATATAACGCACTTTCAATTGGTATCAGAGCAAGGTACTCCCTTTTTCTGTGTGATTTTGGTTTAACCGCCTAGAGTTTTAGTTATGTCGACCGCAGGAATGAAGACTGTGACATGCCCCATCTTTGACGGTCATGATTATCCCAAGTGGAAGGCCATGATGAAGAAGCACCTCATGGAGATGAACATCGAACTCTGGACCGTCACCGAAATTGGTCTTACTGACCTATGCAAGATGGTGGAGGCTGATGATATTCGCAAGTACACGCTACTCAACCTCACAGCGAAGGTGAAAGTGCAACTATCCCTAGGTGGTTTTGGTAATTCCTAACAACATATAGCTCATTGAGCTAATGCTATTTCAAGATTAATATCTCAGGAAAGCTCAATGATTGGCATGGCATGGATGAGAAAAGTGGACCCCTCAAAATGCTAAGGACAAAGGATTGGCTCAAGCTCAAAACTCAAGACTCTACATTTTCCATTTTAGTGATCCAAGATCACATTGAGTCTATAGGAAAAGCCAATACTATCAAGGAGGGATGAGGTGTTGCTTAATGAGGTTCTTGCTCAAAATGCTTAGTGATATGATCCAAAACCCTCAACTACTTTCTCACATCCACATATGACCTAAACCAAAAGTCAAACTCGGCCCCACCGATTCTTCCTATCCGGCGCCACCGAGTTCCAAATGTCATAGCCACTGCCACAAGCCCTAGGCAAATCGGTCTCACCGATAGGGATCTTGGTTTCACCAAGATGGGGTTGTAATCTCTCTGTTTCCCATCGTAGGATTTAGGTCTCACCGAGATGAGTGATCGGTCCCACCGAGATTGCAATGTAAACTCTCTATTTTCCCTTCGTAACATTTCAGTCTCACCGAAATGAGCGATCGGTCCCACCGAGTTTACCTGACCAACTCTCTGGTTAGCTTATTACCAAAATCGGTCTCACCGAGTTTGTGTAATCGGTCTCACCGAGATTACGTTATGCCCTAACCCTAACCATATCGGTCCTACCGAGTTGCATGTCGGTCCCACCGAAAACCCTAATGGTCACTAGCTTTGCTGAATCGGTCCGACCGAGTTTAACCATTCGGTCCCACCGAGTTTGGGAAGTTATGTGTAACGGTTAGATTATGTGTAACGGTTAGATTTTATGTGTAACGGTTAGATTGTGGAGTTGAACCAAGGAGTTTGTAAGGGCAAGGAGATCGCCTACGTTGTGAAGATCTACCGCTAGTGAGGCAAGTCCTTCGTGGGCGATGGCCATGGTGGGATAGACAAGGTTGCTTCTTCGTGGACCCTTCGTGGGTGGAGCCCTCCGTGGACTCGCGCAACCATTACCCTTCATGTGTTGAAGTCTCCATCAACGTGGATGTACGATAGCACCACCTATCGGAACCACGACAAAAACATCCGTGTCTCCAATTGCGTTTGAATCCTCCAAACCCTTCCCTTTACATTCTTGCAAGTTGTATGCTTTACTTTCCGCTGCTCATATACTCTTTGCATGCTTGCTTGAATTTTGTTAAGATTTCTTGACTTGTTCAAAGTTGCTAAAATCTGCCAAGAACTAAAATTGGGAAAATGCTAGATTTTTATTTGGTCAAGTAGTATAATCACCCCCCTCTAGACATACTTTTGATCCTACAAGTGGTATCAGAGCTTTGGTCTCCATTTGCTTTGATTTCCATAGCTTTTGGTGGTCATAGCCTTGGTTTCACAACCTAGGAGAGTATGGCGTCTAGCGAGGGAAATTACCACCGTAGAGGTCCTTACTTTGATGGCACTAATAGGTTTCCATTTGCTTTGATTTCCATAGCTTTTGGTGGTCATAGCCTTGGTTTCACAACCTAGGAGAGTATCACGTCTAGCGAGGGAAATTACCACCATAGAGGTGAATTCTTTGATGGGAGAGAACCGAACCATGAAGCTACCGCGGAAGAGTTGAAGATGCTACAATACAATGCTCAAGCTTGCGATATCCTCTTCAACGGATTATGCCCCGAAGAATTCAACAAAATTAGCCGTCTTGAGAATGCAAAGGAAATTTGGGAAACTTTGATTGATATGCATGAAGGTACCGACTCCATCAAGGAATCCAAGTTGGACGTGCTTCAAAGTCAACTTGACAAGTTCAAAATGGAGGATGGTGAAGGTGTCGCTGAAATGTACTCTAGGCTTGCTCTTATCACAAATGATATTGCCGGCTTAGGAATTGAAGAGATGACCGACAAATTCATCATCAAGAAGATCCTAAGAGCCTTGGATGGAAAATATGATACCGTATGCACATTGATCCAAATTATGCCAAATTACAAAGATCTCAAGCCAACAGAAGTCATTGGAAGAATTGTTGCTCATGACATGTCACTCAAGGATAAGGAGGAGCTCCATAACAAGTCAAGTGGTGCTTACAAAGCCTCATGTGAAGCTCCCACATCATCAAGTGAGAAACAAACCTTCAATGAAGAATTGAGCCTAATGGTGAAGAACTTCAACAAGTTCTACAAGAGTAGAAGCAAAGAGAGAAGTTCCAAGTCAAGGTCCTACAATGACAAAAGATCTTCTAGTCGAGAGCGAAACTGCTACAATTGTGGAAGACCCGGACACTATTCCAATGAGTGTACGACACCCTACAAGAGAAGAGAAGATTCTCCCAAAAGAAGAAGTAGAAGAGAAGAATCACCATCGAGGGAGAGAAGGAGTATGGATGATCGTTATGAACGAAGACCCTCACGGAGAAGCAATGATTCGAAAAGGAAGGACAAGTCATCAAGGAGCTACACAAAACGAAGACATCAAGCTCATGTTGGTGAATGGGTATCCGGCTCCGACTCTGACAATCACTCCGAGAGAAGCTATCATTCCGACTCCGAATATACTCAAGATGAAGGTGTTGCCGGTCTAGCACTTGTGTCAACCAACTCCTATGACATATTTGATTCACCAAATGAAGGAATTGGAAGATGCTTCATGGCCAAAGGTCCAAAGGTATCACACCCCGAGTATGTTGATTTCAATAGTGATGAATATGACTTGTTAGGTGATGATGATTTACTTATTAATCATGCTAATCAAGATGAAACAAATGACAATGATAAGGAGAAGATTGAGTCTCTAACTAAAGAACTAAACACTCTTAAGTTAGCTCATGAAACTATCCTAGGAGATCATCGAGAACTTTTAAGGACTCATGAAAAATTACGTTTTGAGAAGCTCAATCTTGAGCAAGAGCATGAGTTCTTAAAGGCAATCAATGATGATCTTCGCAAGAAAAGTTCTTCTTACATTGCCAAGCGTTACTCTTATCCACTTACATGCCTCAAGTCAAGTCTAGTAACAAGAACAAGAAGGATTCTTCCTCTAGTAGTAACAATAATCATGCTAAATCCAATATTGTTGCTTCTAGTAGTTCTCTTGATTACACTAATGATTCTCTTAGCCAAGTTACACTTGAGCAAGAAAATAGCTTATTGAAGGGAATCATAGAGAAAGGTGTTTACAAGAGCCTTGCCGGGAGTAAGCAATTTGAGGAAATTGTACGCAAGCAAGGAAGGCACCGAAGAATCAAGGTATTGGTTTTGAACTAAAGTTCAATGCCAATGGAGTTGAGTGGGAAGAAGATCAATACCCCAAGACGAAGTTTGTTCCTCAACAAGAGAAGTATGATCCTACTTCTTTAAAAGGGACACAAGATCGAGATGATCTTCCACCACAAGACCACAAGGAAAAAGGCAAGGACAAGCTTCTAGAGGAAATTGATGTATTTGAAGAAGCTCCTAAGGCCTTGGTCAAGTGGGTTCCCAAGACTACATCAAGTTCCACTTCATCAAGTACATCTACAACTCCGAGGATTCCCATCAAGATGGTGTTGATCCCGAAGAAGAAGAACTAGAGATTTCTTGAGGGTGACTCTGCCAACATACTTCACTCTTATCATTTTGGCAAGAACAAGTGCAATCAACTTCCACATCTTGCACTACTTCAAGGAGTCACAAACCCTCTTGTTGGTAAGACAAGGGACAAGGTAACCTAATGCTCTCATAGACATCATCTTGTGTGTGCATCACTCTATGTCTATGGGTATCCTTGTTTGTTCCTTGTGGGACTAACCCGTGTAGGTATTGAAAGTGCAACTCACTCCAAAGGATAGCTCCGAATGATCTACATCAACTTAGAGCAACCACATCTTCAACACCTACATGAAGTCATCATCGACAAAACCCAAGGTTAGTTCATCCCTCTTAGGGGGATCTCACATCTAGGGGGAGCTTTACTCTAAGAATTTAGCTAAAGCAACTCTAATGGTGTGAACACAACAACGCTTTATGTAAAAGTGGTAACCCCACTTGTGCTTAAACGATGAGTATGACCTATGATCAAATGTTCTCATTTGACTCCTAAGTTAATATACTCATATATAGATGACCTAGTCATCGCCAATTGCTTGATAGATGCTAGAGTTGTTTGTACATGCTTTGCCACATATTTCATTTGTCATTTTATTGTGTGAGCATGTTGGTTTCATAATTTACTCATTCGAGGACATCCACTTGTTGTTTTGATTGGTTAGTTTCTTTTTCTCTTGCCAAGTGGATGGACAAGAATGCCTAAGAACATTCTCTAGCTATATATGCTCTTCTCGTCTCAAACTCTATTCATGTTGCATCACAAAGTTTGATCAAGTCAGGTTCGAACCACTCTGTGTGAGGAGCACTCGGAGTCCCCGATTCGTCAAAGACAAAAACTTCCAAAACTTCTTTGTGCGTTTCGGTCTGACCGATTCATCCATTTCGTTCATACCGAGATCACTAAGTCGATCTAGGTTTTTAATCTCGGTGCAACCGATTTGAACTTTTCGGTCACACCGAGTTGCAGTAACTGCTCGCAGTTATGCATCTCGGTGCCATCGAGTTATTCCACTCGGTCACACCGACAGGGTCAGGCTATATATACCCACGGGCCAAAATTTGGAAAACTTTCCGAACCTCTTCGCCCGCACTCAGCCTGCTCTACCTCCCTGGGTCTCCGGATCGTCCTCATCTTCGCCAGCCGCCTCCAGTCGCTGGTCTCTGCCTCCGTCAACGGGATCGTCTCCGCCGTTGCTACTGTAGCAAGTCCATCGCCGAACTAGGGTATGGACTGGATCTTTGTGCTTTTCTCACTCCAATTCCCCAGCACATTGTTTTGCCATGTATCTTTCCACGATTGAGATCACTTTATCCAATGAAAACACTCTGTAGTTTAGTTGTGGATTGAAAATTTAGGGTTAGGTTTCCGCCGAAACCATCTCAGACCGACCGAGTTGTTGAAATCGGTTCCATCGATTTGGCTCAGGCCATCGCACATGTGATTCTCGGTCTGACCGAGAATTGCAAATCGGTGTGACCGAGTTTGAGTCTTTGTGGAACCCTAGCAGTCTTGATGCCATCGGACTGTGACTCGGTCTAACCGAGTTCACTAGTTTAGGCTCCAACAGCTGCTTTGATATCACCGAGATTTCAAATCGGTAGATCCGAAATGCTTTCTGTGGAAAACTAGAACTAAGTTTTTGATTCATTCTTTTGCAAAAACCTCTGCACTTTGTGATGCTCATCCACTCTACCTCATCTATAATCCATTCACAGGGTCTGCTGTCAGTGTTTGCATCATGTTAGATCAGAGTGACAGTCAGAAAAAGTCTGAGGAGCAAGTGAACATGAGTGAGGGCACTAGTCCCTCCAGTAGCTCAGATGATGGAAGCAGGAGCACACCCAGCAACTTGCCTAAGGCAGCCACCAGGACCAGAAAGAAGAAAACCTCAGATTCAGAGGATGAGGACTATGTGGCTACTAAGGAAGAGACCACCTCAAAGAGGAATGTCCTGAAAGAGGAATATGGCACAGGTGCTGCCACTAAGCCAGGGATGAAGCAAAAGGTTCCTGCCAAGAGAGCTCCTATGTCAGAAGCCAGAATATCCACTCAAGAGACTTTGGGATCTGCACCCAAAGAGCAGGTTGTGGCAGAAAAGAAAAGGAAAGAGAGGGTCAAGAAGACCACTGCCAGAGTGCTTGGGAGATCTTCAATAATGAAAGACTCTAAAGAAGAGGAAGAGGAAGAGGATGCATCACCAGCACCCAAAGCTCAAGAGCTTATGGGAGATGCTATAAGGGCAGGGGTTGTTCCATCTAAGCCTAAGACTGCTCCTAAGACTGCCGCTCCAGCTCCAAAGACGAAACCAAAGAGGAGCACCAGGAACATCCCTGCTGAGGAGAAGAACAAGGCCCCAGTGCCTGAAGCTGCAATGGAAGAAGAAGATGATGAGTCACATGTCTTGAGGAAGTTGAAGCCAAAAATTCCAGACCACAGTGATGCTCATCCAGTAGCTGAGAACATGAAGATAAGGAAGGATTCAGGATTGAGGCTATGGAGAGAGTCAGATCCATATGCCACCAGAAGAAGAACTGATGTGGACTACAGGTTCCATACCAAGGAACAACAGGACTTCTATGAGACAGTGTTGCTTGACAAGAAGCCAATAGTGTGTGACATGAGATGGGTCGATTGGACATTCATTGAGGAAAATGAGGATCACTTCCCTGGTGTATATGACAGCTTCAAGGCATGTGGAGTCGATGAGTTTGTGGCTCAGAAGCTCACAAAGTGGAATGATGAGCTCATCATGCAGTTCTACTCCACCGCTCATTTCTACCCTGATGGAAGGATTGTCTGGATGTCTGAAGGCACTAGGTACCGGTCAACAGTTGCAGAATGGGCTCAGTTGATCAATGCCCCAGAAGAACAAGAAGATGACTTGGATGTCTATGCCAAGAAGAAGAAGGATCACAACACCATGGCACACATGTACAAAGAGATCCCAGATGCTGCTCTTGAGACACACAAGTGTGGATCAGTACATTACCTTCTGTCAGGCTTGCCAACAATCAACTGGATCCTCAGGCACACTCTTTTGCCAAAGTCAGGTGATCACAAGATGACTAGAGGTCACTCCATCAACTTGCTGCACATTTTTGATGTTCCTCAGAAGTTCAAGATCATGAGCCTAATTGTGGAAACCATAAAGAGGACATCTGCAGATCAGAAGAGGAGTTGTGGGTATGCCCCACAGATACAGGAGCTAATCAACTCCAAGATGGGAACTGGCACATATCTGCCAGACAAGGAGCACCTGCCCATCTACCCAGACTTTGAGGACAACACTATGGTGATGGATGAGAACGAACCATCTTCTGTGCACGCACAAGCCAAGAAGGAGAAGGCAAGGGCTAAAAAGGCTGCAAAGATGCCAACCACTAAAGAGGCATCTCAGTATCTTCTGAAGATCAAGCAAGATCAGCTTGGATACTTGATTGCCTCCACTATGAGGATTGAGAAGGGATTGGCTACCCTGACTCAAAACCAGGAGAGCTTGGAGAGGATCATGGAGCAGAAGTTCTATGACTTAGATGTGAAGGTCACTGAGATCCAGTCAGTTGTTGAGAAACTTCAGGAGGAAGTACAGGAGAAGAAGGGCAAGACAACCACTGATGCTTTTGCTAGAGTGCCCAGAGGTCAGAGGTCTGCTACTATGCCTGTCACAGACACCAGAGCAACTTCATCTGCATTAGCTACAGCTTCAGTGCCACCAGCTCCAGCACCTACTCCACCAGCTATCTCTACATCGACTGACGCCTTCGTCCTTGGAGTTCTATCTACACCACCACCTGAAGACAAAGCCTCAGAGTCGATTTAGCACTATGCATTTTTATGAACTTTTTGGTGACTTGTTGCCAAAGGGGGAGAAAATGTATAGATCATAGGCTTCGAGAGAGAGTGTTGCTTTTGTTCTCTCTTGCGTTTCTCCTTGGTGGTTGAACTTTATTATCTGCTCGTTTGAGATACTTGGATGATCATGTGTTTGATCATATGCTACCTTAATGCTTGTTGGATGACATTATCCTTTTATATTCCATATGATCACTCACTTTGCTTGGTGATGAGTGCATGTATTTTATTATTACCACTCTGAGCGCTCCACCAAGATGTATGTGACATGGAAGAGTAACCCATGATCCTAACTCTTTGTGCATTTGCAGTCCAAAGCAAATCTTAAACTATGCACAAATTTAGGGGGAGCTCTTTCTTTTCACATACTCCTCAAAGCGACAATGTTTTTCACTCTTATTATCATTTGTCGAAGCTTTGATCAATATGTTGTCATCAATTACCAAAAAGGGGGAGATTGAAAGTGCAACTATCCCTAGGTGGTTTTGGTAATTCCTAACAACATATAGCTCATTGAGCTAATGCTATTTCAAGATTAATATCTCAGGAAAGCTCAATGATTGGCATGGCATGGATGAGAAAAGTGGACCCCTCAAAATGCTAAGGACAAAGGATTGGCTCAAGCTCAAAACTCAAGACTCTACATTTTCCATTTTAGTGATCCAAGATCACATTGAGTCTATAGGAAAAGCCAATACTATCAAGGAGGGATGAGGTGTTGCTTAATGAGGTTCTTGCTCAAAATGCTTAGTGATATGATCCAAAACCCTCAACTACTTTCTCACATCCACATATGACCTAAACCGAAAGTCAAACTCGGCCCCACCGATTCTTCCTATCCGGCGCCACCGAGTTCCAAATGTCATAGCCACTGCCACAAACCCTAGGCAAATCGATCTCACCGATAGGGATCTTGGTTTCACCGAGATGGGGTTGTAATCTCTCTGTTTCCCTTCATAGGATTTAGGTCTAACCGAGATGAGCGATCGGTCCCACCGAGATTGCAATGTAAACTCTCTATTTTCCCTTCGTAACATTTCAGTCTCACCGAAATGAGCGATCGGTCCCACCGAATTTACCTGACCAACTCTCTGGTTAGCTTATTACCAAAATCGGTCTCACCGAGTTTATGTAATCGGTCTCACCGAGATTACGTTATGCCCTAACCCTAACCATATCGGTCCTACCGAGTTGCATGTCGGTCCCACCGAAAACCCTAATGGTCACTAGCTTTGCTGAATCGGTCCGACCGAGTTTAACCATTCGGTCCCACCGAGTTTGGGAAGTTATGTGTAACGGTTAGATTTTGTGTGGAGGCTATATATACCCCTCCACCACCTCTTCATTCGTGGCGAGAGCCATCAGAACAAACCTACACTTCCAACTTACTTTTTCTGAGAGAGAACCACCGACACTTGTGTTGAGACAAAGATATTCCATTCCTACCATATGAATCTTGATCTCTAGACTTCCCCAAGTTGTTTTCCACTCAAATCTTCTTTCCACCAAATCCAAATCCCGTGAGAGAGAGAGTTGAGTGTTGGGGAGACTACCATTTGAAGCACAAGAGCAAGGATTTCATCATCAACACACCATTTGTTACTTCTTGGAGAGTGGTGTCTCCTGGATTGGCTAGGTGTCACTTGGGAGCCTCCGACAAGATTGTGGAGTTGACCAAGGAGTTTTTAACGGCAAGGAGATCGTCTACTTCGTGAAGATCTACCGCTAGTGAGGCAAGTCCTTCGTGGGCGATGGCCATGGTGGGATAGACAAGGTTGCTTATTCATGGACCCTTCGTGGGTGGAGCCCTCCGTGGACTCGCGCAACCGTTACCCTTTGTGGGTTGAAGTCTCCATCAACGTGATTGTACGATGGCACCACCTATCGGAACCACGACAAAAACATCCGTGTCTCCAATTGCGTTTGAATCCTCCAAACCCTTCCCTTTACATTCTTGCAAGTTGCATGCTTTACTTTCCGCTGCTCATACACTCTTTGCATGCTTGCTTGAATTGTGTTAAGATTGCTTGACTTGTCCAAAGTTGCTAAAATCTGCCAAGAAGTAAAATTGGGAAAAGGCTAGATTTTTATTTGGTCAAGTAGTCTAATCACCCCCCTCTAGACATACTTTCGATCCTACAGAAGGACATCATCTGCTCCAGCTTGTCACAAAACCAGTTGAGGAACGTTATGCATCTCAGTCATGCGAAACTCATCTGGGACCGACTCTCTGAGGTCTATGAATGTCATCGATCTTGCCATGAACCCTGGTTCGAGGACCTCATGGAATCGCGCAAGGCTATGACTTTCAATCCAGAATCATCATCCTCTGCACCATGCCTTATGGAAAAAGGTGCCAAGGTAACTGAATGCTACTTATCTGAGTCCAGTCATGATGAATCTGGTGATGAATTTGGACCCAGTTATGTCAAACTTGCTTCCCTTGCCACTAAACAACAAAGAGCTTTGGAAAAAGTTCAGAATAAGCTAAATGAGAGCGACGATATGTTGGGTGAAGAAATGGATCGCTCCAAGGCTTTGGCTGAAAGTCTTCAAGGACTCCAGTCCAAGTTTGACAATCTTCAAGGTCATCATAACACTCTCCTATCTGATCATGAGAAGCTTTCTTATGAATTTCTTCAAAGAAAGCAAGACCTTGAGCAATTAAAAGTGAGTTATGAAGATCTTTAGAAGGAGCGTGATTCATTACTCGCTCAACTGATCAGCACTACTGAGGATGAATTTGTTCCTCCATGCTTGAAGTGCATTGAACATGAAACTGCTAATTCTTCACCTGAATGCTCAAATACTTCCATTGCTGCAAATTCTTCAACTGCCTCTGCTATCACTAATTCGTCATATGTGGACATTGCTAGTATTACTGACGATGCAGGGCTGAAGGAATTGTATATGACAGGCATGTATAAAAGCCTCAAAGGCCATCAGGCTCTTTGTGACGTGCTTAAAATGCAGATCCTCAACAAGAACCCTATGAAAGTGGGTATTGCCTTTGAGAGGAAAATCAATGCTGATGGGACCTACTGGAAACCTGAGCAGTATCCCAAAACCTCATGGGTTGCTGCAAAGGGACCTTCAGTGGATCCATCTACTTTATTCTGATGAGTCATTTGACTCCAACTATAAACTGTTCAAAAATCAGAATGGTGAAGTATTTGCTAGATATGTTGGCACTAACTGCAGGAACGGTTCCCCTATGAAGAAAATCTGGGTTCCCAAAAGGTGCCTTGAAAATCTTCAGGTGAATGTCATCATGATGCCACCTGTGAAGAATAGGAACCCAGATCAAATTCTTCATATGAATCCGAGTCCTCATACGGACCAACCTCCTCACATGGATCAAATTCCGCAAAAGGATCAAAGTCCTCATATGATTATCATCGTGCTAACAACTCTGTTTCGCAGGGAAGATCTAAGGATTATGGATATGTGCATTATTCTTCAAATCATTATGTTCATAAGTCCTCAAAGAATTTCTCTGCTTACTCTTATGCTTACCCTAACCACTCTTATGTGAAACGAAGTGGATTGTCATCTATGCCACCTTTCTCTTATGGAGCTTATTGATGGACACTGCTTTATCTCCATCTGTCGGATGTGGGGTTCTGGCACACCCTTAAGATTTGAACACTGGGGTGCGCGCGAAGTCTTTCCCTCCTACCGATCTATGCTCTAGCTTGCTAAGATCTTGCGGACGAACTCAACGAACTCACAACACAGAAAGACACGGGGTTTATACTGGTTTGGGCCACCGTTGTGGTGTAATACCCTACTCCAATGTGGTGGTGGTGGATTGCCTCTTGGGCTGATGATGAACAATACAAGGGGAAGAACAACCTCCTGAAGTTGAGGTGTTTTTGTGCGTATGAACTTGTGGTGTGAGGATTCGACTTCCTCCAGCTCAGATCCCCTCATGCTCCGATGAGCCCCTCTACTATGGTGGTGGCTAGTCCTATTTATAGAGGCCCTGGTCCTCTTCCCAAATATTGAGCGGGAAGGGAGCCAACAATGGCGGGCTGATTTGAAGGGGGACAGCTAGTACAAGTTATCCTGACAAAAGGTAGTCTGCGCCTGTGAAAGGCTCTGGGGTGACGCCGTCTTGGGCTCCACGATGACCTCCGCCTTGCCGTCCACCTGGTCTTGCACTTGTTGCACCGAAATGGCAACCTTTGCTTGAGGCCTCGGTAGTCCGCGGCTGCGCTTGCCTCCCTTGCACCAAAGAGGAAACAAGGACGCTGCGCGCTGGCGCCCGCCTGGTGTCGATCGTCATGACTCACGTCATGAGAGCCTCGTGAGGTTCGCCTCACCTTGATATCTCCGCTCCTCGTGTGCCTGCCTAGCTAGGCCACTCCATAGGAGGTCTTGCGTCGTCCGCCTCGCGAGGCTTGGCCCCTCGCGAGGGTCTTGGATGCTTTGTTGGTGAATATGGGCCGTACGGCCTGCTGCTTGGCCACGCCACAGGTCACAGGCAGGCAAGTCCAGGGACCCCCGTTCCCAGAACGCCGACAGTAGCCCCCGGGCCCAAGGTATGCTCGGGCTTGGCTTCGCGGCGAAGCCAAGGGTCAAGTTCGGAGCACCGCGGGCTCCCAAAGCCTGCGGCCTCGGTTGACGTGTGGCGGTTGATTGAATGTGGGCGTCTCCGCTTCCCCACGCTGCCTTTGAATCCGCCTGGCTATGCGGCCCCTGCGGCCTACATAGTTATTTTTCCTTCGCCGCGCCTGGTTCTTCCAATCTCCCTGCTTCCTCGATGCCCTGCTCCGCCTTCCCAATCTGACCAGCGCTCTGCCCGCTTCACCGCCATGCGCCGAAGCAAGCCCAAAAGGGGAAGAAACCTCTGTCCTCGCCAACTGCGCCTCCATCCTTCGAACCGGCGCTCGGCCGACCTCGGGTGCTCAACGACGATGCCATGGGCAAGGTGCGCCCCATGCTCGCCTCCAACTTCAACGAGTGGGGAGAGACGTCGGCCTGGCCTGCGTCTCACTCCAGCATGGCTCGGGCAGTCACCGAGGTTCGAATCTTCATTGACACCCTCTAGGCTGGCCTGCTTCCTCCCTTCTCCGCCTTCTTCAACGCGGTGCTTGAGCACTATCAGATCCACATGCTCCATCTCGACCCTCAATCTGTGACCCTTCTCGCCGTCTTTGCTTTCGTGTGTGAGGCCATGGTGGGCATCGCCCCCTCCGTGGCACTCCTCCGCCACTTGTTCTTGCTGCATCTCACCGGTGCCCGGCAGAGCTCAGGGTGTGTGGGCTTCCAGGTCGTGGCTGCGACAGCAGGCATGGGGATCGACTTCCAGCTCCCTTCATCCACGAGCGAGTTCCGCACGCGATGGGTGTTTGTTGATGCCGGCGTGCTCAACCCTCTTCTCCAAGCTCCGGTGGGGCCTGCCATTCCAAACTCCGGCTGGGGTCACCAGAGGCTCGCGAGCCCCTTTCTTGCCCCTATCTGGGCCATGCTGCGGTCGTTCAAGGACATTGGTGTGACTGCGCCCATGGTGGTGAGGGAGTTCGTCAGGCGTTGAGTTGCTCCGCTTTAGCGCCATTCTCACCCGATGTGGGCCTTGCTCAGCGGGCGGGACAACATGAGGATTCAGGAGGAGGGGCTTCCTCTCGCTGCGCGACAAACAATGCTCACGGTCCTATCTGGTGTCCCTTTGCCGGACGAGATGCCCAGGAAAAGTTGCATCTTGTACCGCTGCGAGAACAAGGTCACCTTTGCCATGAACATGCCTTCCTTTGATGAGTGGGGGTTGCGCCTAATTGGCTTGGCGGGGCCTCGCGAGAATCCCGTCATTGTGGACCCATTCTTTGCCGCTGGTGCCGAGCTCGCCCTAGGTGACAGTGCAGGGGAGCGAGCGGCGACGGTGGCCGGCTGCTCAGATGTTGAGGAGCACATGTCGAGCGGTGATCCAAGGGCATCATCCTCGGGAGCTTGGGACGCCCCTCCTGAGGTGTCGGTCGCTGATGAGATGCGGCATGCGGCTCCCGAGGCCGAGGCTCCAGGGGCCTCGAGAGGTCGCAGCCAGAAAGAGACGGGCTGTTCGCCATAGCCGGGCTCCCCTGAGGCTATCCCTCTTGGTCCTTCTTCGGCTCCGCCGCGCGCCGGTCGTCACGTCCAGCGCTTCGGTCGCCTTTGTGTGGACTTCGAGGAGCTCTGCAAGAGGAAGGGATCCCCCAGCGGCAGCAACATCTTCGGGCTGTTGAAGCGACAGAAGTACATCGCTATCGACGAGTAAGTACCTCATCTTGGTGGTCTTCTATGTGTCGCCTTCCTTTCTTGACGATTGTCCCCCAGGTCCCCTTCTGCTAAGGCCACGAAATCTCTAGAGAAGCAGCTCCCTCTCATCCCATCGCACACGCCAAGCTCCAGCTCTACAAGCTCGGACGCTACCCACGGCATGGGGTCAGCCACGGGAGTTGGTCCGTCATCAAGGCACCTCGAGCTTGCGCCTTCGCCGTCCTTTCTTTGCGGCCTTGCTCGGAGCGCAACAGGCGTGCCAATGGCTCCTCCCTTGGTCATGGTAGGTAGCTGGCTAGCCTCGATCCTGGAGTCTTCTTCAAGCAGCGGGCCTTGTTTGGTTCGGGCCCCTCGCGAGGGTCAGCTGGCGCCAGGGGCCGCCCCAGCCCCCAGCCCCAACCGGGAGGTGGTGCGCCACTCAATGCTCCACCCGCAGCCCCCGAGGTGGAGGACGAGGTGCGCCGAGCGTTCGAGCTCGAGCGTGGGCGCAGCATGGTCCACCACGAGCTCTTCCAGGAGGAGATGGGCGCGATGAACCGCCTTGGTGAAGAGCTTGCTGGTGTCAACTCATGTCTAGAGGCTGAAGGTCTTTGGTTGGTAGAGGAGCGGCGCAAGCTGCGAGTGGCCATCAACCTTGGTCGTTACCATCGTGACCTTGAGAACGCGAAGGCCGAGGCATCCCTCAAGATTGTGAATGAGGCCCGCTCGCGAGCTTTGGAAGAATCTCACGAGGCTGATCGCCGCCGCGAGGCTGCGGAGGAGCGCGCGTGGGAGCTCCAGGCCTGGAGCGCGTCCCTTGAGCAGCAGGTCGAGGCGCGCAGGGCCGCCCTTGCATCGATGAGGGGGACGCCCGCGGAGGAAGAGGAGGTCCAGCAGTGTGAGGAGACGCTGGCCCTGGAAGCCGTGGAGCGCAGCCTCATGCTCGAGCGACTGGAGACAAGGGAGTGTCAATTCGCTCAAGCTGAAGATGTCGTTGGGGCCCGCGAGGCCAGAGTCGAGGAGGAGATCAATCGCCGGGTGGCCGAGGTTCGCCCAGATCTGGAGGGCTGGTATGACTTGAAGCTGAAGCTCACCGGTCAGGAGGGTGCGGGCAGGGCCGTCGCCCTTAGGCCCAGGTTGGACGAGGCCGAGAGGCGTGCAGAGGCCACAACCGCCACCCTGGTTATGGCGCAGGTGGACTTGGCCTCCGCCCGCGCCAAGCTGGTTTCCCTCCCAAGACGAATTGACGATGCTGAGGCCGTCGCTCAGCAAAACAGGGAGGAAGTGATTCAACGCCGAACGCTGGAGCGCGAGCATGCTCCTATGCTTCAAGACCTTCGGAACGAGGCCAACGCCGCCCTGGGTTATATCTGCGACGAGAAGGCCCCTACCCCTCACTCAAGTGACTACGCCAGCCACCTGACCTTCTTCACCGAGGTGGGGACGCACCTGGAAGCTCAATCTACCAGAGCTCGGCAGCTTGTGGAGGAGAGGGGTCGTGGCCTGCTTCAGCGCACCTTCTCTCGTGTCTTCAGCCACCTTCTGAACGCCGACCCCAACTTCGACTTTGACGCCGCCATTGCCCCTGTACCCATGGCCGTCCGGGGCGACCTGGCGCGTTGGGTAGAGGACCATGTCGACGCGTTGGACAGGGCCTTCACCTAGGAGAACGATGGGGTGGTGGTCATCGCAGACGAAGGTGACGTGGTCGACGACGGTGATGGGGGCGTCGCCGATGGCGGTGACGATTCCGACGAAGATGATGACGATGCGAGTGCCGCGTCCATGGATGATGCAGCGAGCGATATCTCTGGCTGATCCCATATTCTCCTGTTGTTTTATTCTGCACGCAAAACTCGGTCGTGGCCCTTGGAAAACTTTTAAGAGCATTTTGAGAGGGAGAGCCCCTCGTGTAAGCAAATCGCGATTTTTACTTTCCTATGCCATGTGGGTATGTGTCCTCGTGAGCTCATGAAGCTGGGGGTGAGTTTCCCAGCGTGGTTTACCTTAGTCAACGCCAACTTAGGGTTGGGTCGTGAGGCGACGAGTTGCTGAGAACCCTGCGGAGCTTATCGCCCCGTTTGAGGGGGCCCCGCAAGGGGGTGAGCACCAGGCATAGTGCTAGCGCGTGCTCCGCGTGGTCCAGCTCGCGAGGAGCTTTGCGAGGGAAAGGCGATGGACGTGAGTCCCAAACCAAACAAGATCCAGAAGGCGAGAAACGGCTTGAACGAGAAAAGGCACCCCCGCGTGCATCGATAAAAAATCAGCTTCAACTTAAGTCCAGAATCAGAAAGCAAAGCCATAGAAAGAGAGATCCAAAGCAATAGGCCGCGTCCAGCACCTAGTCTAGTCTTTGGGTCTTCAAGTCTTCTCACCAGCGCGGACCTAAGTATTGTCCACTATGCATGGGAGGGAGCCCCAGGGCCTGAGGTTGGTGCTCCTGAGACTCCGGGGCGTGTATAGACCCAACTCATTATTACGTGAGAGTGTTACGGGCGGTGAGCTTCACAGGCACCGGGCCTTCTTCACAGGTACCGGCCTTTCTTCATATCGCCAGACGAGGGCCCCGCCTTGCGCCACCCTTGACCTCCTTTGAGACGGTCGGAGACCAGGACGACACAAAGGAGGGAAAGAGGACACCAGTGGTTCCCTCGGCGACCACGGGTCCTCTGCCGGGGGAAGGGTCGTTGAAGCCACCCCGGCAGAGGGCCTATCTCCGGGTGTCCCCGGGTTTCGCGTGCCTTGGGGAGGGGCCTTGCTCCTGGCTCCCTCCCGGCGGCCCCCAGCGTGTCTCCCTTGTTGAAATGGGTGCCGCCCTGCTAGGGTCGCCGATCGATGCTGCAACCTGATTCATCTGCAGCCCATGGTTAGCATAAGCCTGTTCCTGACAGGTTAGCGGTACCCTGTAGTTTCTGTCGCCGGCGCGATCGTCGTGGTTCTTCACTGGCTCTTGGAAGGCTTCGACTCCTAGCGCCCCTTCTCCCCAATCTTCTCCATGAGCCGATGTCATCCTCTGGTGCATACCCTTGGTCCATCATGCAGGGCACGTAGGCTTTCGGGGCCGTCACCCCGAACACCTCGCCGTGGTGCCCCACGCTCCATGTTGCTCCGCCCATGATGGCGTCCTGGGGATGATAATATGGCATCCGGCCGGGACCATGGGGGTGACGCTCGCTCTCATGCTTGTCGAGGGCAGCATGGAGGGGGGTTGGAGCCCCCTACGCCACTGGCCGTGCTGATGTTGACGAAGCCCACGGGCGTAGTCGATGGCGCGCAGCTGTAGTGAGGCTCGCCGCGCGACCTTGCAGTGGCCTGGGGGGAGTCGATAGCAGAAGGGTGGCGCTCCCGACGCCGCTGCGTCTAGCAACTCAGCTACGCGCTCAAGCACCGTGTCCCGGCCGCTCTCCATCAGCCTGCATCGCAGCAGCTCCCTTGCCACTGTGAGTGCCGCCCGCATGTTCGCTTGCTCCCGCCGTGAGTGCGGTGTTGTTGCTGCGGCGTGACTCGCTGCTCTCGCCGCGGCTCGTACTTGCCGCGAGGTGAGGGTGGATGATGCCTGGCCGTACTGTCCATGCCCGGCGGAGCTTGGTGGTGCCCGCACCGCTTAGGTTTCAGGGTTGAGACCTTCGTGTGCAGGCGGCACCGTCTGGGCCGGCTAGGCTGCCCAGCTGTCGGATCCGGCCCTTGGGTCGCCAGACATTGTAGCCGGTGAACGTCGGAGAGCTGGTTGGCGGAGAAGAAGCTCCGGAGCACCCCTACCTGGCGTGCCACATGTCGGATGTGGGGTTCTGGCAAACCCTTAAGGTTCGAACACTGGGGTGCGCATGAAGTCTTTCCCTCCTACCGATCTACGCTCTAGCTTGCTAAGATCTTGCGGATGAACTCGACAAACTCACAACACAGAAAGACACGGAGTTTATACTGGTTCGGGCCATCGTTGTGGTGTAATACCCTACTCCAGTGTGGTGGTGGTGGATTGCCTCTTGGGCTGATGATGAACAATACAAGGGGAAGAACAACCTCCTGAGGTTGAGGTGTTTTTGTGCGTATGAACTTGTGGTGTGAGGATTCGACTTCCTCCAGCTCAGATCCCCTCAAGCTCCGATGAGCCCCTCTACTATGGTGGTGGCTAGTCCTATTTATAGAGGCCCTGGTCCTCTTCCCAAATATTGAGCGGGAAGGGAGCCAACAATGGCGGGCTGATTTGAAGGGGGACAGCTAGTACAAGTTATCCTGACAAAAGGTAGTCTGCGCCTGTGAAAGGCTCTGGGGTGACGCCGTCTTGGGCTCCACGATGACCTCCGCCTTGTCGTCCGCCTGGTCTTGCACTTGTTGCACCGAAATGGCAACCTTTGCCTGAGGCCTCGGTAGTCCGCGGCTGCGCTTGCCTCCCTTGCACCAAAGAGGAAACAAGGACGCTGCGCGCGCTGGCGCCGGCCTGGTGTCGATCGTCATGGCTCACGTCACGAGAGCCTCGTGAGGTTCGCCTCGCCTTGATATCTCCGCTCCTCGTGAGCCTGCCTAGCTAGGACACTCTAGAGGAGGTCTTGCACCGTCCTCCTCGCGAGGCTTGGTCCCTTGCGAGGGTCTTGGATGCTTTGTTGGTGAAGATGGGTCGTACGGCCTGCTACTTGGCCACGCCGCGGGCCGCAGGCAGGCAAGTCTGGGGACCCCTGTTACCAGAACGCCGACACCATCACATCTGAAGCACACCACCTATGCTGACAAAGGCAAAAGCAAGGTATTGGGTCTAGGTAAGGTTGCAATCTCAAAGGATCGACACATGGACAAACTCATGCTTGTTGAGTCCTTAGGGTTCAACCTGATGTCTGTCTTAATGCTTTGTGATCTTGATATGGTGGTTTTCTTTGGCAAGTATCATTGTGTTGTGATCATGGAAGCTGACAATTCCAAAGTCTTCGAAGGCTTTAGGAGAGGAGATTTGTATATTGTTGATTTCTCTACAGGACCACAACCTGCTACATGTCTACTTGCAAAAGCTTCAGAAGGTTGGCTATGGCATCGACGACTTGGTCATGCTAGCATGAGGAATCTGCACACGCTCGCAAAGAAGAAGCATGTCATTGGCATTGAAAATGTCAAATTCCTCAAGGATCACTTATGCGGAGCCTGTGAAGCTAGAAACATGACCAAGGCCAAGCATCCAGCGAATACTATCATGACTACTACTCGGCCATTTGAATTGCTTCACATGGATCTCTTTGGCCCCACTCACTATGCCACATTTTCTAATGCTGCATCCTTATACGGCTTTGTCATTGTTGATGATTACTCTCGATATACATGAGTCCATATTATCACTTACAAAACTGAAGTGCAGGAAGTATTCAAACGATTTTCCTCGAGGGCTTCAACCAACTTTGGTGTGAAGATCAAGCACATCAGGAGTGATAATGGAACTGAGTTCAAGAACACTGGCCTTGATGACTATCTTGATGAACTTGGTATTACTCAGGAGTTATCTGATCCTTATACTCCTCAGCAAAATGGCGTCGTGGAGCGGAAGAACAAGACTCTTGTTGAGATGGCCCGCACTATGCTTGATGAGTACAAGACGCCTCCTCGCTTCTGGCCTGAGGCAATTGATACTGTGTGCCACATCATCAATAGAGTATATCTTCACAAATTCTTCAAGAAGACTGCCTATGAACTCCTAACTGACAAGAAACCCAATGTGAGTTATTTCAAAGTCTTCGATGCTAAATGTTGGATTAGAGATCCTCATCATAGTTCGAAATTTGCACCGAAAGCACATGAAGGTTTTATGCTCGGTTATGGTAAGGACTCACACACCTACAGAGTCTTCAACACCCGTCATCACAAGGTTGTTGAAACTGTAGATGTGTGGTTCGATGAGACTAATGGCTCGCAAAGAGAGCACCTACCTCCTGTGACAGATGAAATACCTCCTGAGGAATCTATTAAGCTCAAGGCTACAGAGGATGTCATTCCTACTGAAGAATCTGCTGAAGAAGTTATTATAGAACATGAAGAACGTCATGCTGGTGCACCTGAGGAAAATGGTGCTGAAGAAAATGCTGATCAAATTCCTCAACGTCAACCGCTCATCCTCGCATCGCAAATGAAGTGCAAATTGAGAAAATAATCAGCGACATCAACATTCCAGGTCCTCTCACACGCTCAAGAGCTTCACATTTATCTAACTTTTGTGGGCACTTTGCTTTCGTCTCTATCACAGAGCCCACTAAGGTAGATGAAGCATTTTTTGAGCCTGAGTGGATTCAAGCTATGCAAGAGGAATTACAACAATTCGAGCTCAACAACGTCTGGGAACTGGTCAAACATCCAGATCCCCGCAAGCATAATATCATCGGCACAAATTGGATCTACCACAACAAGCAAGATGAAAATGGCCATGTGGTGAGGATTAAAGCACGACTTGTAGCTCAAGGCTACACACGGGTTGAAGGAATTGACTTTGATGAAACTTTTGCACCTGTTGCTATACTTGAGGCTATTCACATATTACTTGTTTTGCAAACCATCATGATATCACTTTATATCAAATGGATGTGAAAAGTGCATTCCTCAATGGTAAGCTTGAGTAAGAAGTATATGTTGCTCAACCCCCAGGTTTTGAAGATCCAAAGCATCCTGACAAAGTCTTCAGACTCAATAAGGCCCTCTATGGCCTGAAGCAGGCCCCACAGGCGTGGTATGATACTTTGAAGGAATTCCTCGTGAAGAAAGGCTTCAAACCCGGTTCACTCGACCCTACTCTTTTCACTAAATCTTATGATGGTGAACTATTTGTGTGCCGAATATATGTTGATTATATTATCTTTGGCTGTACTGACCAATGTTATACTGATAAATTTGGTTATATGATGAGGGATGAATATGAAATGTTTATGATCGGAGATTGAAATTCTTCTTATGTCTTCAAATTCGTCAACAACGAAATGGCATATTCATATCTCAGGAGAAATAACTCAAGGATGTACTGAGGAAATTGGCGTCAAAATTCCTATGCCCACAAATGGCCATCTATGCACTGATGAAAATGGTATTAACTTTGATCAAAAGGTATACCGCTCCATGATTGGTTCTTTATTGTACTTATGTGCATCTAGGCCAGATATAATGCTTAGTGTTTGCATGTGTGCCCGATTTCAAGCTACACCGAAGGAATCACACCATAAGGCTGTGAAACATATTCTTTGATATCTAGCTCACACACCAACACTTGGATTATGGTACCCCAAGGGCTCGACTTTTGATCTTATTGGATATTCTGACTCTGACTATGCTGGTGATCGTGTGGACCACAAGTTAACATCTGGTACATGTCATTTCCTTGGACGATCTTTGGTCTGTTGGTCCTCGAAGAAACAGAACTGCGTATCTCTGTCTACTACTGAAGCTGAGTACATTCCTGCTGGTTCTTGCTGTGCTCAATTGCTGTGGATGAAGCAAACTCTCAAGGACTATGGCGTCAATGTGAAGAACGTGCCTCTCTTCTGTGACAATGAGAGTGCCATCAAGATTGCTCACAACCCAGTTCAGCACTCAAAGACAAAGCACATTAAGATTTGTCATCATTTTCTTCGTGATCATGTGTTGAAGGGCGACATTTCTATTGAGCATGTGAAGACTGAAGAACAGCTAGCCAATATCTTCACAAAGCCCTTGGATGGGAAGAGATTTAGCAAGTTGCGGTGTGAGCTAAATATCTTAGAATCTTCGAATGTTCTTTGAGAAGGACACTCATCCTAACACTTATGCAAAATTGATGACTTAGATGTGCAACACATGAAGAAACGTTTTTCTTCAATCAATGAAGACTAACACTCTATGTGTGAAGAAATTAACAAAGAATCTGATTCTCAGAACCCTACGACAATTGTACGCGGTGTCTAAAATCATCATTCTTATACGGTGGGTCACGCCACCACAAAATGTTGAAAATCTTCAATTTGAGCTTTTCCTGAGTTCTTTGAATTTCCTCAGTTGTTTTTCAACTTTGCATTGTCTTCACTGTTTCCGTCGTTTTTCTTCATTGGCTATATATATATATATATATATATATATATATATATATATATATATATATATATATATATATATATATATATATATATATATATATATATATATATATGCTATATATATAGGCTCGCTAAAATGTGCCCGAGCATACTGTGCTTATAGTGCGCTCCGACCCACCCTAGGCGCACCACATGGTTAAGTAACCACCCAATGAGAAAATGAATCACAAGACGTCCTATCCGCTCGCCTCCCGCCTGACGAAGTGACCGTAATTAGGACAATAGCCTATGGTAATCCAAATTGATACCTTTACGAGAATGAGATAGATGGAATAACAGTAACCGAGAGTAGCTATAGTAAGGCAATTACCATGTGTCTCCATTAAAAAATTAGCACCGCGTACACACGTGACTATGATCCACATACACAAACAATAAATTTGTTGGCAATTGGCTTCTTTCTAAGAGGTAACAAGATTACCTTTTGATCCTACTAAAATGCATTACCATCCAACTATGGTTGATTACCATGTTCTTAAATATTACGTGCGGGTCTGATTAGGCGATGTGAGAGGCTGGAGGGTGCAGTAGTAACCATTTAAATTAGGTTACTATATTTTTTCGGTTTACTACTAGAAGACTGATTGAAAACATTACTTCAGCGGAAGGACCAATGGGGTGCAACGACAACCAAACTAACTACATTACTATCTATTCCAGAGTATTACTAGACTGCCTAGGGCAAACAGAGCGGACGGGGGATCGGAGGGGCACCGTGGTAACCAAATTTATTTGGTTACTATATTTGCTAGGACAATTACTATAGGTGGGAAAGAAAATTACTAATTCAAGGAAGCGGCTGAACCGGGTGGCCGGAGCGCAGAATTAGCAATTTGCGCTCCCGCTCACTTTAGCCCATCCGTATGTATATGTGTGTGTGTGTCTATATATATATATATATATATATATATGTTTATGTCCTCTACAACATTCACTTATGGCTAATTCTTTAACTTGCTATTTCTGCGAAGTGAATGTGATCGGACCCTACCCCCTCTATGCTAAACTCAACCCATTCTATTAACAAATTCTTCATGTGCGTTCTATTTGAAACTCGTTCAAAATCTTCACCGTGTCCTTGTCAGCTGAAGAAATTGCGAACGGGACTTTAAAACCTATCTTATCTAAGTTTTCGGTTTTGCCGCTCAAACCGTTCCACATCCCACGACAACACTTATCCATTCACCCACGATCTCACACGATCTCCACTTCTCAGTACGTGGGTCACACATGTCAAGCGAATGAGAAGGGTCAGGGGCACGTTCGTCCAAATTCCTCGGGCGAACAATTTTCCACCATGGCTATAAATACCCCCTCCCCTTCCTCACTTCTCTTTTACTATGCTCGACCTCACTCCAGCTCGAGCTTCTCAAACCCTAGCGCTGCCTCTACTTCATCGTCGCCGGTGAGGAAGAGCTTCACTGCCTTGACCTCATCACCGTCGTACTCGCACCGGCCGCGCATTTCTTCACTCCACCGCCGCCGTAGCTGTCTTCCTCTGCCGAGTTAGGGCGTGGAAGATCTGCACTGACAAACTTCACATCTGCACTTCCCAATTCATCGTGTTCTTCGTACAGGGTAATTAAAAGTTACTTTTACTGCCCTCTTTGATTCAGATGATTTCTACAAAATCCTCAAAGGTGTTTTTCTTCAAATCTTCACACACTAAAACACCTCACATGTCATCTGTTCTTGATTCGTTTCTCTAAGGTATGTTTTTCTTCAAGATTCCTCAGATGTGTGGATTTTCGATCTATACATCTCTGGAACCTAAGACAAAGAATGCTTAGTGAAATTTTTCAAGACTCATCTGGTCAAATTCCTCAAACTTGTTCTTTTTGAAAAACCTCTGAGAACGCATATGACCTCTCCAAATTCCTCGCAACTATACTCTGTTCATAGGTACTCATGTCAGCTGCTGAATCACTAGGTTCTCACCAACTTAACTCACTTGCAGCATTCCTCGAAGAAAAGTTGCATACATCTTCAAAGAATTCCATTGTTCAAATTCCTCAACTGAAGAAAATGACTGACGGTAATAAGCCACAGAAAGGAGGAAAGAGGCTTGAAGTCAATACTGCTTTTGCGATGCCTGATGACATATACAAGGACTATTGCACTCCTGATGAGGCCACTCATGGAAAGGAAACCAAGAATGAGCACAAAGTGCGCATCCAAAGAATAGAGAGGAGATGGGCAAGAGAGTAGATGGATTACAGATATGTTACTCCAAAATACATGAAGAAATTCGCTCTAAATCCTCCATGCCCAAGACC
Source organism: Triticum aestivum (assembly GCF_018294505.1). Lineage (NCBI taxonomy): Eukaryota > Viridiplantae > Streptophyta > Magnoliopsida > Poales > Poaceae > Triticum > Triticum aestivum. The sequence continues at coordinate 385,240,416 of NC_057797.1, forward strand.
TCCGTTGGCACCTGGCCAAGAAGCAGATCCCGCCAGCCTCAAGTGCGGTGAGGATTATCTTGATGAATGGGCCAAGCGCCAGGCCAAGTTGGCCAGACAAGCAAGAGAAGCAGTGAGGAAATTGAACAAAGACTCTGCCGCTGCTGAGGCCTCTACAAGCAAGCGAAAGAAGGCCATGCCAAAGAAGCCTGCTCACAAGCCAAGTGCTTCTCCATCAATGCCATCACGGCCAAATTCCTCAGCAATGTTGTCTCGGCCAGACTCTTCAAAGCCCTCACGGCCGACTCCTCATGCTACTCCTAAGTCCTCAGCTGCTCCACCAAAGTCCTCAGCTGCTCCGAAAAAATCCTTAGCACCTGCGTATCTCACCTCGTGCCAAAGGATGAAGGGCAACTCTATTGCCTCAGGAGCATCTGCTAGTTCCTCAGCACCACTGCATTCTTCAACTGGTCCCATTCTGTTGAAGACCAAGGCAACTGCTGGACGAGGCTCTCAACCAAGTCCTCAAAAGAAGCAGATCGCCTTCCAAGTGCCGTCTGAGGAAGACGAAGCTGATGATGAGGAACTTGCCGAAATCATCAGAGACATGCAAGTCAAGGCCGCTAGAGCCAAGGGAACAAGTGTGCCTCTGCTTTTGGATCCAAAGTTGATCCTTGAGTACATTGACTTATGGCACAAGGACCCAAATACTCCCATGCCTGATTTCAAGCTGACACCTGGCCAAAGTCATATGTTGAATCATTTCATACAAGAAGAAAAATGGAAGTTTGAGAAGGCCATGCAGATCAAGAAAGCGCAGTACAAAAAGGAGCGCTACCTGAAGAAAAATGTTGTCTCTATGACAACTGAAGAACTCGTCAATATATAGTCTGAGATCAAGAAACTGAGTGATGAATTTGACGCATACCATGCTGATTGGCTGGGATCCATGGTTCATTTTGTGAGACTCGCTGACAACTTCACTTCAAATGTTGCAGTCCCAACGCAACCGGAAATTCCTCAGGCTGAAGCATCTGCTCAGCCGACTGAAGAAAATGCCAGCACCGCTGATGACAATCAGGCTGCTGAAGAAAATGTGAGTTCCAGGGCTGATGACTGCATTCCAGCCGCTGAAGAAATTGCCAGGGCATCCAATTGTGGTGCGCCTGAAGAAAATGAAAAAGTCAGGGCAACTGCATCAGTTGTGCCTGAAGAAACTCTACCAAATTCCTCTGCTCCTTCTGCGCCTACTCCAACTCCGATCTTTCCATCTGCCTCAGATGAGAAGAAGACTAAGGCTGTAGAGCGTGAAGCAGTGAAGAAAAGGAAGGCATCCGCTTCATCAGATTCTTCAGCTCTGAAGAAGATGAAGTCTTTGACTAGCTTGTTTGCAAACCCAATTGATGATGTTCCTATCTCAACCATGCCATCAAAGGACCTTGTTCCTTTTGAGGAAGAATATGTGATTCCAAGTGAATCCGATGAAGAGAATCCCTCTGCTGCTTCGTTAGAGCAGATGGATGAAGAAATTGAAGTGGATACAATCCCTTCAACACCAGTTGTCTCCTCGCCTATGCCTCAGTTTACTGCTGAAGAGGCCGGCGTTGAAGAAATGGAAGATGAAGATGTGGACATTGGCTGTACCACACCCATGCTAAGTGATGACTTTTGGGAGGAAGATGAAGATGTGGACATTGGCTGTACTACACCATGCTAAGTGATGACTTTTGGGAAAGTTAGCACCCCAACTCTCCACTCTTCACACCATTGCAAAAAATCCCCCAGTCCCCAGTAACTACTGTACAAATGGGATCTGATGAACCACATGCCACACCGTCTGTCCATGAAGAAATTCCAGCCACTAGTGTTGAAGAACATGTAAATGAAGAATTGAAGTCCTAGGCTGGCACTGAAGAAGTACCTGAAATTCCTCAGCCTGTGGAACCTGAGATTGAGATCCCGGAGGTTGTGATGCAATTGACTGACACAACTCACCCCAAGCCAAAGGATCCATTCTCAAAGAAGCAGAAATTCAAGGCTGATGATTTATTCGGCGAGCACATGTTCTTCACTGACTACAACCCTTATGATTCTGCTCGTCTTAGAAGGAAGTGCTTCTGGACTGTCAGCCATGCCAACTTCTATTCTTCACTTCTTTTCAACAAGGACAAAATTTTCTACCATGAGCATATTCCTCATGTGGACATGGAATCATTGCCTTGTTTCACTCATGTGCTCAGTGTTCTTCATGACGCAGGCCTCCTCAACTTTTGCACTGACATTGTTGATTGGAATGAAGAGCTCATTCTTCAGTTCTACGCTACACTGCATATCACAGGTGATCCTGAAGATATCAACACCTGGGTCTTGGATTGGATGACCGATAATACTCATTATAAGGCACCGGCCTCTGAATTGCTTCACGCCCTGCCCATCAGTCCACCCAGTGAAGGAGCTCGCTGCCTGTACCAAGAACCTAAACTCACCGCTCATTACATGCAAGTGTTAATGAAGCCTCTGAAGCCCGGTCAAGCCCCAAGAACCAAATTCCTCGTGAAGGATTTACTCTATGTGCCCAGAACCGTCTATCGCATTCTGACGGGGACAATGAGTCCCATCAAAGGCCACGACTCATCTGATGAGGAAATAGTTGGCATCATGAAGAATCTGCTATTCAACATCATTCATAGCATTCATATCAACTATCATGATTTCTTCATGAGGACTCTGGCAAATGCTGCACTTTCTCCGTTTGAGCTGAAGCCTTATGCACCTTGGATTATGAGATTCCTCAGGACAAGGTCTTCACTCAACTTCAAGGCTGACTTTCAGAATCACCTCAGCTACTTGCCCTCGATTGAAGTCCTCAAGCAGATTTTTTTCTTCAACTGATGAAAAAGGCAAGGCTCCTGCTGTCATTGATGAATGTATTCGTCCATTGGATGGTCAGTTTCGCAAAGCTGCATCTTATTCCACCAATGATGACTCTGCCACTCATGATTCTGCTGCCCATGCCTCCAAGCCAAATCCTCAAGCCACTACTCCTCGTGTGACGACTGGCCATGAGCTTCTGCTTAGTCTTCACCAGAAGGTGGATCGAAACCATAAATGGGTTAAGCGATAGTTTGGTTCATTTCTTCACAACATGACCGCTACACACAATGCGGTGAAGAAAAACCATTACTATCTCCATGAGGTTTTTGGTCGCACCTGTGCTATACGGTCCCATGTCTATAGTGAAGAAGATCTGAAGAAAATGGGTCTCAAGGAATATTTTGACTGGTCTGCACCTCCACCGAAGAAATTCAAGAAGGTCAAGGTCCCTTCCTTGGTGGCCAGCTCTTATTCTTCATCGCGCGACACCGATGAGCATGAAGACTTGGACGACACTGCAGCAGGCCCCACATCAACACACGACCCCAACAACGCTGGCGCTCCTTCATCAACTTGATATTCTTCAGGGGCGTTAGTCCTCATTTTCAATCCTTTTGGTCATTTGATGACAAAGGGGGAGAAATTTGAGTTAGTCTTCAAGCGGGTCTACCTTATATGGGCGTTTTTTATTAAGTTACAACTCTCTTTCTTCTGAAACTTTATTGGATCGAGTTGTAAACTTAAACCCGATGGTGCTCTGATACTTTTGATGTGTTTTTCTGCATGCTTATTCCTCATATATGTTAATGCACGCATGTTGAATTACTCAGTCACCATATTTCATCATGCATTTCAAAATCTTCATATTATGTCAAATGCGTGTATGAATTACAAGATATAGGGGGATATCTCCATGATTCTATTCTTCAAAGTGTGCAATGCTTCAAAAGCAAATTCCTCACTATGAACATCTTCAGGGGGAGTTCTTCTATATCTTGCAATCAAATTCCTCAATATCAGTATTTACACTTCATATGTTTATCCCCGTTGAAAACTTAACCTATATTGTCATCAATCACCAAAAAGGTGGAGATTGTAAGTGCATCTAGTGCCCCTTAGTGATTTTGGTGTACTGAGGACTTATAGGTTAAGGGACTAATGTGTTTATAAGTGTACACAGGTCTATAAGACTATGAGGAGTTTGATATTTACAGAGAAAGTCGACCCCTAAAAATGAAGTTCTTCGACTGAATACTTTGGATTTCTGAAGACTTTCTAAAGACTTTGAAAGTGAAGAAATTGGTGTGACCTTGAAGACTTGGTATTCATTCGAGGAACATGAAGCGTGAAGACTTTTGTTTTCGTAGTTTCATTTTCTCTTTTTTGAGTCATAGGAAATGCCGTACTGTTAAAGGGGGTCGAGGAAATACTAAGGAAAAATTTCCATGTTGTGCTCAACTCAAATCCTACACCTACCAATCCCTTCTAGTGAAGCCATTGGAAATCTCATACAATTCAGTCATATTCTTCAGTGACAGAGACGAAGTTCTTCTGGTCTCTGAGGAATTTGTTCTGACTGAGGAGTTAGGAATTCGCCAGTGCGGATTGCCTACATAGTGAGGAACATGATAGCCCTAAGGAATTTGATACTCAAATTTCCGACCGTTGCCGTGCCTTGTGCGATCTGTCCCAAAATATCTACCCACCTAACAGTCATATCATTGAAGGGCATTTATGTCTTATCATGCCGGGCTGCTCCCTAGGCTATAAATAGCCGCCCCCTACAGCCACTAGCTGGTTGGCTGCTCCGAGAGAAACTGACACTTGTCATTTGAGAGCATCCCATCCTCCGAGGACTTTGAGTGAAAATCATCAAGTGAGGAAAACCCAAACACCTACAAACCCCAAGTGATTGAGCATCACTGAAGAGATTGATCCTTCATGGATCCGATGCTTGTTACCTTTGAAGACTATGCATCTTCCAGACGGTTAGGCGTCATGGTCTAGAGCATCCAAGAGGAATTGTGGATCATCGAGTGACCGAGTTTGTGAAGGTTCGGAAGTCACCTAAAGACTTACCATGAGTGATTGGGTGAGGTCTGTGTGACCTTAGCTCAAGGGAAATACGGTGAGGACTGAGTGTTCTGAACTGCGTATTCAGGACTGGGTGTCCGGGACTGTGTGTCCTCAGGTTTAAATACCTAGCTGCCCTAACCAGACGTACAACGGTCACAATAGTTGGAACCGGTCTACCAAATCATTGTTTTCACCAAGCTACTTGGTTCCATTTCCTGAGTTATGTGTTGAGTGCTTGTTCATATCTGTTTGAAGACTTTGACTGAGGACTTTCTCAAATTCCTCAGTTCAATTTCTTCAGTCTGTTTGTCTTCATCATGTGTCATCCTGTGTTTACGCTTTCTGTACTCTGTGCTTGTCTTCATTTCATCATGATGACCATGCTTGTGTTATGTTATGTTTACTTCTGAGTACTTATTCCGCTACAAGTAGTTCTTCGCTAAGAAATTTCCTCACCCTGAAATTCCTCAGTGAAGAATTCATAAAAATCGCCTATTCACCCCCCTCTAGTCGATATAATGCACTTTCAAATTGGTTAGCTAAAGGTCCCACTTGAGTTTCCAAATGCATGTCGCGACATATAGAGAGACAGCAGAATTGCATTTTTTTGTCCTTGTTGACTGTACTTTCTTCTCCATACCAAATCTTAGTTGTTATTTCAAAGCAAACATTGGTTGCTAACTACCCTTTGCGTGGTTTGCAGCTTTAGATCTGCCATCCCACTGCCACGGTCAACACTATACTCATCATGCTTACGATTTCCCCATTTTATGATGACCACGATCAGCCTACATAGTTCGTGTCATAATATTACTGCTCCACACATCGAGCTAAACAAGCTTAGTTGTACAAATTCAAATATGATATTATGTTGATATTAGTAAAACTTAGAGAGATTTAGTTGGTCAGCTAAATGTTCCTACTTTAGTTTTGAAATGCATGTGAGCCACATATGGAGAGACCAGAAGGAATATTATTTCTCTGTGCGCTCTGGTTCATCATGGGTGGGCAACATACATTGTATAGAAAGACTTGTAATATCTTCAATCTGCTTGCTCTTCTGCTCTTCTTTAAGATGATCTTTGTTGGGAAGAGTAGCAGAGACATTTGCAATCAACTGGTCAGGTCGAGTTGTTCTCCCTTAGTATATTTTGAATCTGTCAGGCCAGGTCGACTTGTTCTTCTTTACTAGTTGTTGAAGTTTTCATCTGCAAAGTATCATCACTTCTGGAGCTCTCATATTTTGAGTAGTAGGACACATTATATCAATGCACACACCAAATTACAACATGCGTGGCATCTCTTAGAAGAATTGCAGAGATAGTACAAAGGGGTTTAAAGGGAGGTAGTATTGGATTAGAATCACTCCTGCTTTACAAAGATAATCTCACTTGTTTTTATGTTTTCATGCATGTCAGGTATTGAACATTATCAAAATGAATATGAGAATGGCCGCACGAGAGGAATATTGCAAAAGAATCCACTAGCTAACAAACTTGGCATGGTGGAGGATGGCCTATCTTATTCACCCATCAAGGTGCGTGCTCTAACTTAGCATAGTTGTATTGGTCGCACATATTTTGTAGCTGACCTCTTGCATTACTTCTACTTTGTTACACCATCTACTTAGTTTAAGCATCATATATGAGTATATGCCACACCTATCCATTTTCTGTACCTATTCCATGTGTCGTCGTACTATGTTTTTCCAGTAAAATGTTGTTCTTTCGTAATAGATGTCCAAAAGGAAGAGGGTGAGTGCAGATCCTCAAGGAGTACAAACTAGGTATTTGGAAAAGGTAGTGATACTTGTTAAATCAGATATATCAGCAGCCATAGAAAACACAGGCCCAACTGCACCACACTTTACCCCTACTCCACTGGCCTAACCCCTATTAGAACTGCTGAGAGCCCAGCGTCAAGTACTGTCTATGATATCAATTCAAAATTTGAACTCCTAAACTTCTGCATGTGCCCTACCTTCTCTCTTGTATGAAAACTAATTTCAGATGAATCTCCTTGCTCAAAGGATCATAGGTTCTCACAACAATACTGGGCACTGCATTGCTCTTGTCAGTACCTCTTGCCCTTTGTCAGCATACTTACACTCACTGCTGTTTGATTATGTAGCATCACTGTAAATGTTCGCTTCTTTATCCTCCCTTTGCTTCAAATTGTAAGATCTATATTTACTCTTAGATAAATGTAGAATTACCACAATGGTTATGAAGTTTTTGATTGCTCATGGAAGTACCTGTTGTCATGTACTCCCTTTGTATCAAATTAATTGTTGATCAATTGGATATATTTAGAAGATAATAGTTGATTGAGCGACAAGTAATAACAGACGAAGGTGGTATTACTGTTGTAACATCCCAAATTTTCAATTTGGAATGTTATACATTAGATCATCATTGCATATCATATTTTATTTGCTTTTGGTTTTGATCCTAGAAATTCTACGCAACTCAAGGACCCACAGAGAGAGTTGGGGATTTCGTTATTTTCATATTTGAGTTCTCTCAAATTTTGAGAATAGGATCATTTTATTTTATTTATTTTATCATCAATTATTTCTATTACAAAAATATGAGAGAGGGAATAAAATGACTTTCCCAAAATAAAGAAATATTGAGGATTTAATAAAAAAATCAAATAAGATTTTATTTCGGAGTTTTTCGGTGTTTTATTTGAATTTAGGTCCCAAATAAATGTTCACCTTGTGATGCTTGATTTTAGAAACCCGTGAAAATTTATTTCGGAATTTTTGGAGCTTGTTTAGTATTTCTTTTTATTTTTCTTCTGAGCGGAATTATTAAAAAAAAGTTAACCGACCTACGGGCCGTGTCCTATCCGGACTCCGGCCCGACTCGCCCTTTATAAGCGGGCCCACCCCAGGCCGAACCCTAACCCCAGGCCGCCCCAAGCCCCGCCCGCCGCCGCCGCCACCCCGGCGGACACCGCCGCCGTCGATCCCGCCGGCCGAGGTTCGCCGCGCCTCGAAATCCGTGCCATCGGTTTTTTTAAAACTGATCGGTTTTTGTTGGTTTTCATCGGTTTATTTTCTTAGGTTGGTTTTTTTAATAGATCGTTTTTTCCGGTTTATTTAAATAGCGAGCGTTCGTCGTTTTTCTTTTTCTCGGATTAAATCCTTGATTTTTCTGATCGCGATTCCTGATCCGATTTTCTTTTTAGTATAACTTTTCGCTCGTTTATCGGAATCAGGCGATTCAAGCGCCTGGAGTTTCGTCTCGAAACCCTCTATCCGTTTAACCAACTCAAACAAGATTTTGCTACTGTAAAATTTGCCCTAGATCCAGATTAGTAGAACGAAGTTGTTTCTTTCGCCGTTTGACTTTCGTTGTTTCGTTCGATTTGATTCTTTTGCCAACTGGAGTTCTTAAGTTGAACCTTCTGGTTAGATCTCTTATTTGAGTTTTACCTGTGCATTAGATGAGTACTTATTTTATGCTTGTTTGTTTGTCTGCGATAGAATACCCGGAGTGTGCCGCTTGTTACTTCGAATCTCTAGGTTTCGCGGATCATCAGCAAGGCAAGTAACACTTTGATCATACCTATTCTACTACCCAGTTTTATTGCATTAGATCAACCCTCACACATTGCATGACTAGGATCCAATTAAATTGTAGGATGCGAAGTAGTTGAGGTAGTACCTATTACCTGATTATTATCGAACCTTTGGGAGTTACTTCTATGTTTGCTTATTATGCCATGCTATGCTAGTAGACGTGGATTGGGTGAGTGATATCCATGACAGATGTGAGTTGTGTTAATTAATGGTTTATCTAAGGTGGCAACTTAAACAGACATCTGGGTGGATTGAGGCACCTGGGTATTCCAGGACTTGCCTGTTTTCTTTCGGACCGCCACCCAGGCTCAAAGGGATCATGAGACTATTCATACTAGAAACTTCCGTGTGCAGCCGCCAGCTATTATGGGCTCTAGCATAGTTGACTAAGTCGTGCGAACTCTTACAGTGGTAGACTAGAAGATGTAGGGGATGTAGGTGGTACGGTCTACCCGATCGTAAGGTGCTAGCGCTTCTGAAAGACTATGTCTCGGTCATCCGTCTTCTCAAACACCATGTAGTGCGAGAAACCAAATGGAGGCGATCGAGTCTTGTGGGGAAAAGTGCACAAACCTCTGCAGAGTGTAATAAACTAATCATGGTTAGCCGTGTCCCCGATTATGGACATCTTGAGTATCTAGTACCTGGATTATCATGTGAATCTCAACATGTTACTCTACATTAATTTTGTTGGGTTATGTTTAATGATGATTACTTTAATTGGGATTGAGAATGCTGTCAACCATTCTCAATGTTTAACAACCACCATGATAGTAATTAAATTTATTCCTTTGAAGTAGGGAAAATTTGGCTTTACGCAAAACTGTAACCATAGAGCTTTCCACCAGCCAAATATGCATTTAGTAATAGCTGCTTCATTCCATTACTCTCTATGTGTTACATTGCCAGCATATTCCATGTGCTGACCCGTTTCGGGCTGCAACGTTAATGTTGCAGACTTTTTATATGACGATTAAGGAGTTTTTAGGTCGTGGTTCTATACTCGGTGATGCCGTTGGAGTTGATGGACTCACTTATCTTCCAAGCCTTCCGCTGTTATCGTTATTAGTTGGCCTTAAGCCATATTTATTATAATAAGTTCTCTTTTGAGACACTCGATGTAATAAGTGTGTGATTGGTACTCTGCTATAAATCCTCCGAGTACTGTGTGGTGTCAGCATTACTGATCCAGGGATGACACCGGAGCACAGAGATCAGACTGTTTGAGGTCTGGTCGCTACAGAGATGGTATCAGAGCACACGCTGACTGTAGGACACGACCACTAAGCTAAAAGACCTAGATCACTATTCACTCTCTTCTCTTTTGACCTCTCATCTTTTCAACTCTTTAGGATGGCGAATGCAAGGAACAAGTTCACGCAACCGGATGAAGATACACCCTTTGGACGTCACTTGAAGGATGTCACTAGATACCTGAACATAGGAGTACCAAGCTTCACCGGAACCTACAACGCCACTCTAACTGAAGAAGAGCGCTGGATGATTCAAGTTCAAGTTCCAGGAAGCACGTTCATGCCAGTCACTGAGCCCATAGAGTTTTATTTTGATGCACCAACTTGGAGTCTAGGACAGAGCATGGCAGCTCACATCGCCATGGGACACATTGGAGAAGTCTACCGCAATGATCTCAAGGATACTATCTACTAGATTTGTGGGCGCCGAGATGAACACTGGGAGATGATCAGCACCATGAAGGATAGATCAATTGCAACTTTTATCCAGGAGCTAAACCAGCACATTCGATGACAGGAGAACCAGATGTGTGCCGACATGATAGATCTGAAGAAGGCTAAGACTAGAATCAAGGAACTGGAGGAAGAACTCAAGGCTACACGTGAAGGTTATGAAGAGGAAATTGAAGTATTGTTGGAGAAGAATGACGACCTGATCAAGAAGATTGGAATATTTATGGGAGGCCCTACGCCAGTAGATGAAGACGAAGAACCCAAGGAGATTAGCCCGGAAGACTACATCATCATCGACGACACCGACTCAGAACAAGATAGTAGCGATGATGATTATGTTGATGAAGCTGGAGCAGATATCATGGAGTCTGCAACTGAAGAATATTTCTAGTATACCACCTCATCAGTAGTAGTAGTCCACCATGTAAATATAGTAGTCCAAGAACTTTTGCGATAGTTAGGCCGATTGTATGCCCTTGTTTGATTGAATGAAGTGAATTGTTTGATTTTGCCTCATGTGCATATGGGTAGTGTTTTCTCTTTAGACCCCCTCTATTCTTACATCTCATCTTTTCTAAACCCTCAGATGCCTCCGAGACGTGACCCCGGATTTGCCTTTCCACCGGAGCTCACCCAGTTGATCCAGCAGCAGAACACATTGATGCAGTTGCTAGTCCAAAATCAGAATCAAGAGAACAACAACAACAACCCACCACCACCACCACCACCTGTTGACCACTTAGCCCGTTTCTTAGGCTAAATCTGCCGGTGTTTTCCAGTAGCACCGAGCCGATAGTAGTAGATGATTGGCTCCGCAAGACAACTAGGGAGTTGACCACAGCAGGATGCACAGATGCGGAGAAGGTGAAGTTTGCCGCACATCAGTTAGAAGGGCCCGCAGCATCGTGGTGGGAGAATTTCACAGCCACTTTCCCAGTCGACACTATCACATGGGACCAGTTTCAGCAGGCTTTTCGAACTGCACTTGTTTCAGCAGGAGCTATGGCCATGAAGAAGCGTGAGTTTCGCAACTTACGCCAAGGAGGACGGACAGTTGGCCAGTATGTGGAGGACTTTAGTAAGTTAGCACGTTATGCCCCAGATGACGTCGCTACGGATGCAGCTAAGCAGGAGAAGTTTCTGGAAGGACTGAATGATGAGTTGAGCATGCAGTTGCTGGTAGCAACCTTCAACAACTACCAGGAGTTGGTAGATCGTGCTCTTATGATTGAAGCGAAGCAACAGCAAATTGAGAATCGTAAGAGGAAGTATGGACAAGGAAAGTACAGTTCTGGAGCTCAGCAGAAGCCACGTTTTACCCCTAGACCGGGAGGACATTTTCAGCATACCCATGGAGGAGGTAGCTCGCACAATCACAATGGCACCAGGAATGGAAATGGGAATGGAGGAAGCAACGGCCAGAACTGCACCAACCCATCAACCCCAGCCAAGAAGGACCTGAGCCAAGTCACTTGCTTTAAGTGTTCAAAGACCGGACATTATGCCAATGAATATCCTGAAATACAAAATGGAAATGGCAATGGAAGCTCTGGGAAGAAACCGAAACCTTTCAACAGGGGACAGGTGAACCACGTTAGCATGGAGGAGGTTGAAGCTCAGCCCGATGCAGTAATAGGTAAGTTTTTGGTTAAGTCATTTACTGCACTAGTTCTTTTTGATACTGGTGCATCGCATTCATACATCTCAAGGGGATTTGTGGATAAGTACAACCTATCAAACCAAGCCCTTAGGTCACCCATGTTAGTAACCTCGCCTGGAGCAGAGTATGTGGCTAGTCTATGGTGTGATCGGTTACCATTAAGGATTGGTAACTATGTTTTCCCTCAGACCTAATAGTATTGGAATCTCAAGGATTGGATGTGATATTAGGCATGGATTGGTTATCAAAGTATGAAGGGAATATTGAATGCGCTAGTAAGTCAATTTTGCTTACCACACCAGAAGGGAGAAGGATCAAGTATGTATCCCGACATGTGCCGAGGAGGACTCAAGTAAATTGCCTAACAGGAGTTGTGCAGGAGGAAGTACCAGTGGTAAGGGATTTCCCTGAAGTATTTCCAGAGGAGTTGCCAGGCATGCCACCGGATAGAGATATCGAGTTTTTGATTGAGATATTGCCAGGCACAGGGCCAATATCAAAGAGACCATATAGGATGCCAGCAAAGGATTTGGTGGAAATTAAGAAGCAGATTAAGGATTTACTGGATAAGGGATATATTCGCCCAAGTTTCTTCACCTTGGGGATCGCCAGTACTTCTAGTGGAGAAGAAGGATGGATCGTTAAGGATGGTTGTTGATTATCGAGGATTGAACGAAGTAACGATCAAGACCAAGTACCCACTACCATTGATCAATGATCTGTTTGATCGATTGCAAGGAGCTAAGGTATTTCCCAAGATCGATCTGCGATCAGGATACCACCAGTTGAAGATTCGAGAACAGGATATTCCGAAGACAGCTTTTACCACCAGGTATGGGTTGTACGAGTATACCGTTATGTCATTTGGTCTGACTAACGCACCTGCCTATCTTATGAACATGATGAACAAATTTTTTATGGAGTTTTTGGATAAGTTCGTCATAGTGTTCATTGATGATATCCTGGTTTATTCAAAGAATGAAGAGGAGCATAAGGAGCATTTGCGTTTGGTACTTGGAAAGCTCAGAGAACATCAATTATATGCCAAGTTCAGCAAATGTGAGTTTTCGTTGAAGGAAGTAGGATTTCTCGGACACATTATATCCGGAGAAGGAATAGCAGTAGATCCCGCTAAAGTTGATCCCGTGACTAAATGGGAAGCACCGACCACAGTTGGAGAGATCCGGAGTTTTCTTGGACTCGCAGGATACTACCGGAGATTTATTAAGAATTTCTCGAAGATTGCGAAGCCTATGATCGAGTTATTAAAGAAAGATACCAAGTTCATATGGACGGAGGAATGTGAGGCTAGTTTCCAGGAGTTGAAGAAACGTGTGGTTACCTCACTAGTGTTGATTTTGCCAGACCAGACCAAAGATTATGAGGTGTATTGCGACACGTCACGTCGAGGACTTGGAGCAGTGCTTATGCAGGAAGGGAGAGTTGTTTCATATGCCTCAAGACAACTGAAGCCCCATGAGTTGAATTATGCCACGCATGATTTGGAGTTAGCAGCCGTAGTGCATGCATTGAAAACATGGAGACATTTCCTCATTGGAAATCATTGTGAGGTTTACACGGATCATAAGAGTTTGAAGTACATTTTCACATAGAAGGAGTTGAATCTCAGACCAAGGAGATGGATGGAGCTTATCAAGGATTATGATATGAAATTGCATTATCACCCCGGAAAGGCTAATGTACTAGCTGACGCATTAAGCCATAAGAGCCATGTCAATACGTTAAGGACGGGAGAAATACCCAAGGAGTTAGCAGATAATCTTCGTGAGCTATGTTTGGAAATAGTTCCGAGAGGTTATGTAGCAGCATTGGAGATTCGGTCAACTTTGATGGATAAAATCAGAGAAGCTCAAAAGACCGACAAAGAGATTACTACTATTAAGGAGAAATTGAGCAAAGGAAAAGCTAAGGGATTTCATGAGGATGAACACGATACCCTATGGTTTGAAGACCGCGTTTACATGCCCAATGACCCGGACATCAGGAAGTTGATTTTGCAAGAGGCACACGACTCATTGTATTCGATTCACCCAGGAAATACCAAGATGTATTTGGATTTGAAGGATATTTTCTGGTGGACCGGAATGAAGAAGGATATTGCGGAGTATGTAGTAGTTTGTGATGTATGTCAGAGAGTAAAGGCAGAGCATCAGAAGCCAGCAGGATTGTTACAACCATTGCCTATACCCGAATGGAAGTGGGATAATCTAGGCATGGATTTTATCATGGGATTGCCTAGGACTCGTTCAGGCTATGACTTGATTTGGGTTGTAGTTGATCGATTGACAAAAGTAACTCACTTCATCCCAGTAAAGACCACTTACACTAGTGCTAAGTTGGCAAAGATATACATGACCAGGATCGTATGTCTGCATGGAGTTCCAAGGAATATCGTATCAAATAGAGGAACCCAGTTTACCTCAAAGTTCTGGAGGCAGTTGCATGAAACTTTGGGTACCAGGCTAGAATTCAGTACAGCTTTTCATCCACAGACAGATGGACAGACCGAGAGAGTCAATCAGATTTTGGAGGATATGCTGAGAGCTTGTGCGCTAGATTATGGATCTAGTTGGGACGATAATTTGCCATATGCAGAGTTCTCTTACAACAACAGTTACCAAACCAGTTTAAAGATGGCCCCTTTCGAAGCCTTGTACGGAAGGAGGTGCAGGACACCGTTTTCATGGGACGAAGTTGGAGACCGGCAGTTGTTTGGACCTGACTTGATTAAAGAGTCTGAACATAAGGTGAAGTTGATTCGCGATAGGCTCAAGGTAGCCCAGTCCAGACAGAGAAGTTATGCAGATTCTAAACGCAAGGAGACAGTTTGCAAAGTCAGAGATAGAGCTTATCTTCGAGTATCTCCACTTCGGGGAACAAAGCGTTTTGGAGTTAAAGGGAAGTTAGCACCACGATTTGTAGGACCATATCGAGTTTTGGAGCCTATGGGAGAAGTAGCCTACAAGTTGGAATTACCCGAAGGATTGTCAGGAGTTCATGATGTGTTCCACGTCTCCCAGTTAAAGAAATGTCACGCGGAGATGGCTGACATACCGTTGAGAGATACAGTGCCTTTGGAAACTATTCAGTTGGATAACGATTTGACCTACGAAGAGAAACCAATTAAGATTCTCGAGTTTGCCAGTCGAGTCACTCGCAGCAAGGTTATCAAGTTTTGCAATGTTCAGTGGAGCCACCACATGGAGGATGAAGCCACCTGGGAACAAGAGGAAGATTTGCTCAAGGACCACCCTCACCTATTTTCTAGCCAACCTGAATCTCGAGGGCGAGATTCATCTTAAGGGGGGTAGGTTTGTAACATCCCAAATTTTCAATTTGGAATGTTGTACATTAGATCATCATTGCATATCATATTTTATTTGTTTTTGGTTTTGATCCTAGAAATTCTACGCAACTCAAGGACCCACGGAGAGAGTTGGGGATTTCGTTATTTTCATATTTGAGTTCTCTCAAATTTTGAGAATAGGATCATTTGATTTTATTTATTTTATCATCAATTATTTCTATTACAAAAATATGAGAGAGGGAATAAAATGACTTTCCCAAAATAAAGAAATATTGAGGATTTAATAAAAAATCAAATAAGATTTTATTTCGGAGTTTCAGTGTTTTATTTGAATTTAGGAAAAATGTGCATTTTTCAAAATTGCATTTAGGTCCCAAATAAATGTTCACCTTGCGAGGCTTGATTTTAGAAACCCGTGAAAACTTATTTCGGAACTTTTGGAGCCCGTTTAGTATTTATTTTTATTTTTCTTCCGAGCGGAATTATTTAAAAAAAAGGGGGAACCGACCTACGGGCCGTGTCCTATCCGGACTCCGGCCCGACTCGCCCTTTATAAGCGGGCCCACCCCAGGCCGAACCCTAACCCCAGGCCGCCCCAAGCCCCGCCCGCCGCCGCCACCCCGTTGCCGCCGCTTGCGCCGCCGCCGCCGCGCCGCCGCCCGCCGCCCCGCCGGACGCCGCCGTCGATCCCGCCGCCCGAGGTTCGCCGCGCGTCGAAATCCGTGTCGTCGTTTTTTTTAAAACCGATCGGTTTTCATCGGTTTTCGTCGGTTTTTTTTTTTAGGTTGGTTTTTTTAATAGATCGGTTTTTCCGGTTTATTTAAATAGTGAGCGTTCGTCCGTTCATTCGTTCTAGCGAGCGTTCGTCGTTTTTCTTTTTCTCAGATTAAATCCGCGATTTTTCTGATCGCGATTTTCTTTTTAGTATAACTTTTCGCTCGTTTATCGGAATCATGCGATTCAAGCGCCTGGATTTCGTCTCGAAACCCTCTATCTGTTTAACCAACTCAAACAAGATTTTGCTACTGTAAAATTTTCCCTAGATCCAGATTAGTAGAACGAAGTTGTTTCTTTCGCCATTTGACTTTCGTTGTTTCATTCGATTTGATTCTTTTGCCAACCGGAGTTCTTAAGTTGAACCTTCTGGTTAGATCTCTTATTTGAGTTTTACCTGTGCATTAGATGAGTACTTATTGTATGCTTGTTTGTTTATCTGCGATAGAATACCCGGAGTGCACCGCTTGTTACTTCGAATCTCTAGGTTTCGCGGATCATCAGCAAGGCAAGTAACACTTTGATCATACCTATTCTACTACCCAGTTTTATTGCATTAGATCAACCCTCACACATTGCATGACTAGGATCTATTTAACTTGTGGGATGCGAAGTAGTTGAGGTAGTACCTATTACCTGATTATTATCAAACCTTTGGGAGTTACTTCTACATTTGCTTATTATGCCATGCTATGCTAGTAGACGTGGATTGGGTGAGTGATATCCATGACAGAATTGAGTTGTGTTAATTAATGGTTTATCTAAGGTGGTAACTTAAACACACATCTGGGTGGATTGAGGCACCTGGGTATTCCAGGACTTGCCTGTTTTCTTTCGGACCGCCACCCAGGCTCAAAGGGATCATGAGACTATTCATACTAGAAACTTCCATGTGCAGCCACCAGCTATTATGGGCTCTAGCATTGTTGACTAAGTCGTGCGAACTCTTACAGTGGTAGACTAGAAGATGTAGCGGATGTAGGTGGTACGGTCTACCCGATCGTAAGGTGCTGGCGCTTCTGAAAGACTATGTCTCGGTCATCCGTCTTCTCAAACACCATGTAGTGCGAGAAACCAAACGGAGGCAATCGAGTCTTGTGGGGAAAAGTGCGCAAACCTCTGTAGAGTGTAATAAACTAATCATGGTTAGCCGTGTCCCTGGTTATGGACATCTTGAGTATCTAGTACCTGGATTATCATGTGAATCTCAACATGTTACTCTAAATTAATTTTGTTGGGTTATGTTTAATGATGATTACTTTAATTGGGATTGAGAATGCTATCAACCATTCTCAATGTTTAACAACCACCATGATAGTAATTAAATTTATTCCTTTGAAGTAGGGAAAAATTGGCTTTACGCAAAACTGTAACCATAGAGCTTTCCACCAGCCAAATATGCATTTAGTAATAGCTGCTTCATTCCATTACTCTCTATGTGTTACATTGCCAGCATATTCCATGTGCTGACCCGTTTCGGGCTGCAACGTTAATGTTGCAGACTTTTCAGACGACGATTAAGGAGTTTTTAGGTCGTGGTTCTATACTCAGTGATGCCGTTGGAGTTGATGGACTCACTTATCTTCCAAGCCTTCCGCTGTTATCGTTATTAGATGGCCTTAAGCCATATTTATTATAATAAGTTCTCTTTTGAGACACTCGATGTAATAAGTGTGTGATTGGTACTCTGCTATAAATCCTCCGAGTACTGTGTGGTGTCAGCATTACTGATCCAGGGATGACACCGGAGCACAGAGATCAGACTGTTTGAGGTCTGGTCGCTACAACTGTACTTGTATCGCGAGATAGTTGATTGTCTAGCATTACTCTGTATCTTATCTGCCCTGCCCTCCACTTTCTCCAAATTATCATATCTACATTTACTCTTACCAAAATGTTGAATAAAGCCAATGCTACTGCACACGTTGATGTCTGCATTCCTCTTGTCAGTACCTTTTTCCTTGTAGCGTTGTACTTAATTAATTGCTATTTCATTACATATCATCAGTCTGCACCTGAGCTTCATTATTCTCTGTTTCTTCCAATATTATTTGATCCATATTTACTCTTTGCAAAATATAAAATAATGGCAACACTTATAAAGAAGTCTCTTTGGGGAATTTATTGAATTATCCTTCCATCAACAAGGAGAAGGGCTTTGTCCAGCCCGTGTTAACATGTAATGTAAGTTCATCCTTCTGAAGCCTTCAAACTTTGTTCTAGTATAGATTTGGATAGGCATCATTTCCTCCACTGCTGTTTACTTTGCTGTTTACATCTGATTGGATGTTTGCAACAACTACCAGTTTTAAATTGTAGTTGTAAAAACATGTTCCTTATGCAGAATAGATCCATTTATTTGCTTATATAATTTTGAAACCTGTTACGTGTCTCCTTGTTTCTCTTTCAGAGTCATATCTCTTATGCCAGGCAGAACTTTAGGGAAGATAGTGAGCCAAACCATCTTGAGGAGATCGAGATGACCCCAAGGTCTTGTCTTGATGAAGAGGGTGAGTTGAAGCTACTCACCAGCAACTGTGAGACAACCTCTATGGAGTCGCTGCCTCAATCAGTTCGACTTCTTCAGTCCCATCTTAAAGTGGAAATGCTTGCTTCAGCTTAGCTTTGACTTGAAGTCAAAGATGCAATGAAGATCTTAGATGACTGCCTTGCGCACTATGATGCTATAAAGCTAGGGATGGAGCATCTAAGGTTGACACAACTGAGGTCTCATAAGCTTCTTCGGCTGCTTGTGGAGCCTGTCTTGGCCAGGCCTAGTGCCTTCTGAAGTGCTCTCCATTTTGTATATTCTTTTGTCGGCGCGTTTATATGCACTAGTGGCAACCTTTGATGCCCAATGTATATAATCTGCGGTCACGTTGCGCTTCATTATTAACAGTAGCGAACTTTGATTCCCAGTGGATGTAATATGCCATAATTTCTTTATTGTATAGTCTAGGTTTATTCTTGGTCGGTACGCTGTAATTTAGGCCGGAAGGTTCAATGGATCTTAGTGTTGTCAGTCTTTAGGTCGGCCCGTTACTCATATGGGCCAAAACGTGGGCCTATAATCATCTTGGGCCATTAGAAGGTCTAAACCTAGAGTTGTTTCCCGCCTTTAACAGGCCGAGTAAAGTTCTGGCCAGCTGGGCCAGAGAATACCATGGGCTTTTAACTGGCTAAAATCTAGATTGGGCTAGCGTTGAGCCGAAAAATTCATGGGCCAATATAGGCCGAAACTGCCTAAGGCCCATGTTTGGCCCAAATAGGACGAGCAGTTAACACACCAAAATATATCTCAGGCCTGTTTGGCCCAATAATATTATGGGCTTTAAGCAGGCTGGTATCCACGCGGGCCATAGGCCCAAAAGTGTCACGTACCATTACCAGATGGGTTGTAAGCAGGCCGGATTCAACGCGGGCTGTAATTAGGCCCAACTGTTACACATGCCATTCACAGGCTGATAGGCCAGTTGGGCTGAAATTTATCCACAAAGACGACGTGCCGTTAAGAGGCCTAAAGTTACTTTGGACAAGAAATAGCCCAGTTTCTGCATGGGCCATTAAATGGCCTGAAGTTAAACCGGGGCGGCAACATCCCAGATGCACCATAGGCCGCTAACAGGCTGAAACTATTATCGGGTCGAACTGGTAAACGGGCATTTAATAGGCTGAAATACAAACTTGTCTTAGAATGGGCCCAAAAGAATAGTGGTATGTTAATGGGCCTGATCCGATATGGGCCGTAATTTGGCCCAAAACACGGCAGGCTATGAACGGGCCTGATCTGATATGGACCTCAATTTCAGCCAAAACTTGGCAGGCTGTTAACGGGCCAGCCAACTAGTGTCTGAAAAAACATGATGGGCCTTTAGCTGGGCCGGCCTTTTTACTTAAAATGGGCCACTGTTGGGCTGGGCCACGTGTCGACATAGCATAGGCGTCTTTCGTCCATTGTAGGAATGACATCTCTCCCAATGATTAGCTGACACGTGCATTATCCGGCGAATGCGAATTTTACACGTGGAAATCCCCATTGGTCGGGGCTATTAACAGGTTATCGGATCCAAACCGGAACCAGATAGCTTAACAGCAACCAGTTATGGTGGATGCCACGTGTCGGTCACCCTTGACGAAAGCACTTCTATGACGCGCGATTTAGCGTCATAGAAGTGGACACTTCCGTGATGATAATTTTGGCAATGTCATGTAACACTTCTATGAAAGCACATGTATGACTATCTTGATTTTGTCATAAAATCGTCATGGATGTACATACATGACAGAAAACGTGACCTACTATGACAAACATGTATCATCACGGAAGTGGTATTTTTTGTAGTGAAGCTTAGGCTCTTCTTACTCCTTATTCCTTCATCCATCATAACATCACCCAAAACTTGAAAACTTCAATCACACAAAACTCAACAAAACCTTCGTGAGATTTAGTATAAGAAAACAAATCACTACTATAAGTAATGTTGCAAACCCATTCATATTTTATTTTTGCACTATATCTACTATTCCAACTTTTCTATGGCAAAAACTCTTCAAAAAAACCATAGAATCATCAAAACAAGCACACAACGCAAAGAAAATAGAATCTGTAAAAAACAGAATAGTCTGTAGCAATCTGGATATTTCGAATACTTTTGTCAATCCAAAAATTCTGAAAAATTAAGACCACATGAACAATTTGTATATTAATCTTCTTCAAAAAGAATTGGTATTTTATCATGCTCCTGTTAAAAATGAGAATTATTTTTGTGAGCGCAAAAGTTTCTGTTTTTTAGCAAAATCAAATCAACTATCACCCAACATGATCCTAAAGGCATAATTGTGCAAACACTCAAAAACAGAAAGAAAAAGACAAAAATAAATGTTATTCATTGGGTTGATTCCCAACAAGAGCTATTGTTTTAAGCCCTTAGCTAGGCATACATCAAGGATCTAAGTTTTGTCATCTTTGTTTCTAGATCCATAAGATGCCCTCATGATTGATTCATATGGTGGCCTAATTCTTGTTCTAGGGAAGTGTTCCATACCCTTCCTTAGTGGAAATTGAAATTTAATATTGCCTTCTTTCATATCAATCATGACATCAATAGTACGTAAAAATGGTCTACCAAGAATAATTGGACAAGACAGATTGCAAAAAATATTAAGAACAATAAAATCTAATGGCACATAATTCCTATTTGCAAGAATAAGAACATCATTAATTCTTCCCATAGGCTTTTTAATAGTACAATCCGCCAAGTGCAAATTTAAAGAACATTCTTGAATATCGGTAAGACCAAGCACATCACATAAAGATTTCGGGATTGTAGAAACACTAGCACCCAAGTCAAATAAAGAAAAACACTCATAATTTTTAATCTTGACTTTGATAGTAGGTTCGCATTTATCATGCAATTTTCTAGGAATTGAAACTTCTAATTCCAACTTTTCTTCCAAAGCTTTCATCATAGCATCAACAATAAGTTTAGTAAAAGCTTTATTTTGCTCATAAGCATGGGTTGAATTTATAATGGATTGCAACAAAGAAATAAAATCAATCATAGAGCAACTATCATAATTAAAGTCTTTGTAATCCCAAAGAGTGGGCACAACACTAGTTAAAGTTTTGACCTCTTCAAACCCACTTTTATCAATTTTCTCAATAAGATTTTCACCCTCTGAATTATCGGGACGCCTTCTAGCTAAAGTTGACTCTTCTCCAGTCCCTTTTTCATCAATCTTAACTTTACTAAACAAGGAATCAATAGAAGAAACACAAATCATTTTAAGTTCTTCACCATTTTTATCTTCTATTGAGATTGGTTTAGCGGCCATTTGATTTACTAGGGTAGCTTGTGCATCGGATATTTTTCCTAGCAAATTTCAGCAAAGGCATACTTAGATTGGAGATTGCAAACTTCTCTACTAATATCATCAAGTTGTTTAGTTATAGCTTCCAGCACAACAGAGTGTTCCTTAAGTTCTTTAGTAAAATATTTGTTATGCTCAAATTGTGCAGTCATATATTCCTTAGTACTTTTCTCAATTTGAAGCAAAATATTTGGGTATATTTTCTTTGAGGCATCATGACTACGCAAACAAGAACGCACACAAAAAAAGATCTGGCAAGAAAACGGCGAACGAAAAAGAGGGCGAATAAAACGACAAATATTTGTGAGTGGGGAAGAGGAAAACTAGAGGCAAATGTCAAATAATGTAAATTGCAAGGAGATGTTGATGATGTCTCCCCGACAACAGCGCCAGAAATTCCATTTGATGTCTGCTAGAACTACGTCTGTATTTCCCAAGAGGAAGGGATGATGCAGCACAACAATAGTAGGTATTTCCCTCAGTGATGAGACCAAGGTTATCGAAGGGGAATCACGCAACACTACGTGAACGGCACCTGCACACAAATAACAAATACTTGCAACCCGGCCTATTGAAGGGGTTGTCAATCCCTTTTGGGTAACGGTGCCAGAAATTGGCAAACGGACATGAGAAAGTTGTAATAAGTTGATAGATCGAACGCCAACTAAAATAAAGTGCAGCAAGCTATTTTTGTATTTTGGTTCAATAGATCTGAAAATAAGAGCAAAGGAAAATAGATCGCAAAGGCAAATATAATAAAGAAGAGACCCGGGGGCCGTAGGTTTCACTAGTGGCTTCTCTCGAGAAAAATAGCAAACGGTGGGTAAACGAATTACTGTTGGGCAATTGATAGTACTTCAAATAATCATGATGATATCCAGGCAATGATCATTATATAGACAGCATGTCCAAGATTAATAGACCGAGTCCTACAGCATGTACTACTATTACTCCACACATTGACTGCTATCCAGCATGCATCTAGTGTATTAAGTTCATGGAGAAACAGAGTAATGCAATAAGAATGATGACATGATGTAGACAAGATATATTTATGTAGAAATAGAACCCATCTTGTTATCCTTAATGGCAATGATACATACGCGTTGGTTCCCCTTCTGTCACTAGGATCAAGCACCCTAAGATCGAACCCATCACAAAGCACCTCTTCCCATTGCAAGATAAATAGATCAAGTTGGCCAAACAAAACCCAAATGTCGGATAACAAATACGAGGCTATAAGCAATCATGCATATAAGAGATCAAAGAAGACTCAAATAACTTTCATGGATAAAAAGAGATAAATCTGATCATAAACTCAAAGTTCATCGGATCCCAACAAACACACTGCAAAAAGAATTACAGAATCAAACGAGAGAGAGGAAGCCATCTAGCTACTAACTATGGACCCCGAAGGTCTACAAAGAACTACTCACGCATCATCGGAGAGGCACCAATGGACATGATGAACCCCTCCGTGATGGTATATAGATTGGATCTGGTGTTTCTGGAACTTGTGATGGCTGGAATTGATTTTCATGGACTCCCCTAGGGTTTCTGGAATATTGGGGTATTTATAGAGTAAAGAGGAGGTTCGGGAGGCAACCGAGGTGGGCACAACCCACCAGCGTGCGTCTGGGCCTCCAGGTGCTCCCTGGTGGGTTGTGCTCCCCTCGGAGACCCCCCAGGTGCTTCTCCGGCCCACTAGATGTCTTCTGGTCCAAAAAAATCCACAAAAAGTTTTGCTGCATTTGGACTCCGTTTGATATTGATTTCCTACGATGTAAAAAACATGCAGAAAACAACAACTGGCACTTGGCACTATGTCAATAGGTTAGTACCAAAAAATGATATAAAATGACTATAAAATGATTGTAACATGAACATCCTAGAATTATAATATAACGGCATGGAACAATCAAAAATTATAGATACGTTGGAGACGTATCAACGGCCAAGCCACAAATACTATGCCAACTACATGATCATGCAAAGGAATATGACAATGATGGTATGTGTCATAATAAATGGAATGGTGGAAGTTGCATGGCAATATATCTCAGAATTGTTATGGAAATTCCATAATAGGTAGGTATGGTGGCCATTTTGAGGAAGGTATATGGTGGGTTTAATGCACCGGTCAAAGTTGTGCGGTACTAGAGGGGCTAGCAATGGTGGAAGGGTGAGAGTGCGTATAATCCATGGACTCAACATTAGTCATAAAGAACTCACATACTTATTGCAAAAATTAATTATCCATCAAAGAAAAGTACTAATACGCATGCTCCTAGGGGTATTGATTGGTAGGAAAAAACCATCACTTGTCCCCGACCGCCACTCATAAGGAAGACAATCAAAAAATAAATCATGCTCCGACTTCATCACATAACGGTTCACCATACAGGCATGCTATGGGAATCACAAACTTTAACACAAGTATTTCTGCCAATCCACAATTACTCACTAGCATGACTCTAATATCACCATCTTTATATCTCAAAACAAATGCAAGGAACCAACTTCTCATCTATTTAATGCTCTTTATATGAAAGTTTTTACTATATCCCTCTTGGATGTCCATCATATGGGACTAAATTCATAACCTAAGCAATTACCATGTTGTTTAAATACTATCAAAATAACATATGTAAAGCATGAGAGTTCATCAATTTGTTCAAAATAAAACCACTGCCGTGCTCTAAAAAGATATAAGTGAAGTACTAGAGCAACTACCCAGCTCAAAAGATATAAGTGAAGCACATATAGTATTCTAATAAATTCATGATTAATGTGTATCCCTCTCAAAAGGTGTGTACAGCAGTGATGATTGTGTCAAACTAAAAATCAAAGACTCTTATCATACAATATGCTCCAAGCAAAACACATATCTTGTGGTGAACAAAAATATAGCCTCAAGTAAATTTACCGATGGATTGAAGACAAAAGATGGGATGTCATCTGGGGCATCCCCAAGCTTAGATGCTTGGTATTCCTTGAATGTTACCTCGGGGTGCCTTGGGCATCCCCAAGATTAGGCTCTTTCCACTCCTTATTCCGTTGTCCATGAAATCTTTAGCCAAAACTTGAAAACTTCACAACACAAAACTCAACAGAAAACTCATGAGATCCGTTAGTATAATAAAATAAATCACCACTTAGGTACTATTGTGAATTCATTCTAAATTTATATTGGTGTTATATATACTATATTTCAACTTCTCCATGGTTCATACCCTTTGATACTACCGATAGATTCATCAAAATAAACAAACAACACAATGAAAACAGAATCTATCAAAAACATAACAGTCTGTAGTAATCTGGAAACTTCGTATACTTCTGTAACTCCAAAAATTCTGAAAAAATTAGGAAAGTCTAGGA
The DNA here is from genome assembly GCF_018294505.1 of Triticum aestivum. Taxonomy (NCBI): domain Eukaryota; kingdom Viridiplantae; phylum Streptophyta; class Magnoliopsida; order Poales; family Poaceae; genus Triticum; species Triticum aestivum. The sequence continues at coordinate 385,265,654 of NC_057797.1, forward strand.
TTTTTTTTATATAAATCTTGTGTAAAAAATTTCAGATCAAGATCACGCTTATGTGAACTTCAAATTTTTTGATAATGAGCGCAAAAGTTTCTGTTTTCAGCAAGATCAAATCAACTATCACCATAGACCATCCCAAAGGTCTTACTTGGCTCAAATACTAATTAAAACAACAAAACACAATTACTACAGAAGTAAAATTTTGTATTGATTGAAAATCAGAAGCAAAAACAAAAATACAAAATAAAATTGGGTTGCCTCCCAACAAGCGCTATTGTTTAACGCCCCTAGCTAGGCATGATGGTTTCAATGATGCTCACATAAAAGATCAGAATTAAAACACAAAGAGACCATCATGAAGCACATGACTAGAAAATTTAAGTCTGACCCACTTCCTATGCATTGGGATTTTGTGAGCAGATGGTTTTTGGGAGCAAGAATCATCTAGCATAGGAAGGCAAAACAAGTGCAACTTCAAAACTTTCAACAAATAGAGTGGAAACTTGATATTATTGAGATGTGTAAAAGCATATGTTCCTCTATCTCATAGTAATTTTCAGTAGCATCATGAAGTAATTCAACAATATAACTATCACATGAAGCATTCTTTTCATGATCCACAAGCCTAGAAATTTTACTACTCACGACGTAAGCAAAATCCTTCTCATTCATAATAGTGGGAGAAAATTCAACATAATAACCATCATGGGATACTTGATTGACATAACCAAATTGAAAATTAAAATCATGAAGACAGGTTTCATGGTTATCATTATTCTCTATAGTATACATGTCATCACAATAATCATCATAGATAGCAACTTTGTTCTCATAATCAATTGAAACCTCTTCCAAAATATTGGATTCATCACTAAATAAAGTCATGACCTCTCCAAATCCACTTTCATCAACATAATCATCATAAATAGGAGGCATGCTATTATCAAAATACATTTTCTCATTAAAAAATGGGGGACAAAAAATATCATCTTCATCACACATAGCATCCCCAAGCTTACGGCTTTGTGTATCATTAGCATCATGGATATTCAAAGAATTCATACTAAAAACATTGCAATCTTGCTCATCATTAAATATTTAGTGCAAAACATTTTATTGACTTCCTCCTCTAACACTTGAGCACAATTTTCCTTTCCATCGTTTTCACAAAAGACATTAAAAAAATGAAGCATATGAGGCAACCTCAATTCCATTTTGTTGTAGTTTTCTTTTTATAGACTAAACTAGTGATAAAACAAGAAACTAAAAGGTTCAATTGCAAGATCTAAAGATATACCTTCAAGCACTTACCTCCCAGGCAATGGCGCCAGAAAAGATCTTGATGTCTACTACGCAACCTTCTTCTTCTAGACTCGTGTTGGGCCTCCAAGCGCAGAGTTCTGTAGGAAAGTAGCAATTTTCCCTCAAGTGGATGACCTAAGGTTTATCAATCGTGGGAGGCGTAGGATGAAGATGGTCTCTCTCAGACAACCCTGCAACCAAATAACAAAGAGTCTCTTGTGTCCCCAACACACCCAATACAAATGGTAAATTGTATAGGTGCACTAGTTCGGCGAAGAGACGGTGATACAAGTGTAACATGGATAATAGATATAGGTTTTGTAATATGAAAATATAAAAACAGCAAGGTAACAAGTAACAAAAGTGAGCAAAAACAGTATTGTGATGCTTGAAAACAAAGCTTAGGGTTCATACTTTCACTAGTGCAAAGTCTCTCAACAATGATAACATAATTGAATCATATGGAAATCCCTCAACGTGCGACAAAGAGTCACTCCAAAGTTCCTATCATGGAGAATAAGATGAAATTTCGTGTAGGGTACAAAACCACCTCAAAGTTATTCTATCCGATCAATCCATTGAGCTATTCCTATAAGTGTCACAAACAACCCTAGAGTTCGTAGTAAAATAACACCATATGATACACATCAATCAACCCTAATGTCACCTAGATACTCCAATGTCACCACAAGTATCCGCGGGTCAATTATACGATATGCATCAAACAACTTCAGATACGTAATATTCAATCCAACACAAAGAACCTCAAAGAGTGCCCCAAGATTTCTACCAGAGAAACAAGGCTCAAAACGTGCATCAACCCATATGCATAGATTACCCCAATGTCACCTCGGGAATCCGCAAGTTGAGTAGCAAAACATACATCAAGTGAATCAATAGAACAACCCATTGTCACCACTGGTATCCCACGCAAGACATACATCAAGTATTCTCAAATCCATAATAGTATTCAATCCAATAATAGTGAAACCTTAAAGGTAAAACTCAATTCATCACAAGAAGATAGAGGGGGAGAAACACCATATAATCTAACTATAGTAACAAAGCTCGTGGTACTCAAGATCATGCCAAATCAAGAACATGAGAGAGAGAGAGATAAACACATAGCTACTGGTACATACCCTCAGCCCCGAGGGTGAACTACTCCCACCTCGTCATGGAGACCACCAGGATGATGAAGATGGCCTCTGGTGATAGTTTCCCCTTCCGACAGAGTGCTGGAACAGGCTCCCGATTGGTTTTTCGTGGCTACAGAGGTTTGCGGATGCGGAACTTCCGATCTAGGTTTCTTTTTGGGGGTTTTGGGATTTATAGGAATTTTTGGCGTTAGTCCCATGTCAGGGGGACACTCGAGGGGCCCACAAGCCAGGGGTGTGCCCCTAGGCTTGTGGACTCCTTGTCCACTTCTTGGCCTGGCTTCGATGCTCCGGGGGTCTCTTTTGGTCCATAAAAAATCACCAAAAAATTCCAGCCCATTCCGAGAAATTTTATTTCTGCACAAAAAGCGACACCATGGTAGTTCTGCCGAAAACTACGTCAGACCGGGTTAGTTCTAATCAAACCATACCAAAACCATATAAAATTGTTGTGAACATGGCATGAATACTTCATAAATTATAGATATGTTGGAGACGTATCACACCACCACAAAGAGAGTGAGCACCACAAGCCCAAATTGAGTGACTCTATGCCGAGAGAGAAAAACTTAGTCCTCCCAGCCACAAAAAGAGAGATGAGAGAAGTGTGTGAGAACCGATCTAGTGTCATACACTATGTCTGAGTGTGCAAATATGAAGCGGCAAGGACTAACACTTCTAACCATCTTCATCTAGTGTTGTCTAATTTGTTGTAGGAATTCGCGGATGTCTTCCCCGATGAGCTACCTCCCGGACTTCGTCCACTATGAGGCATTGAGCACCGGATCGACCTCATCCCCAGTGCACCTGTACCAAAAAAGGCCCCATACCGCATGAACCCCGAATAAACGAAGGAGATAAAATGGCAAGTACAACAACTCATTGGCAACTGTCATGTACATGAAAGCTTAAGCCCTAGTGCCGTTCTGGTTATTCTTGTGCCTGAGAAAGATGGTAGTTTTCGCATGTGTTCTGATTGTAGACCAATAAATGCTATCACCGTTCTCTATAGGCACCCATTCCACGCCTTGATGATATGCTAGATGAGCTTAGCCGCGCCACCATTTTCTCAAAAATTGATCTTAAGAGTGGTTATTATCAAATCTGCATACAAGAAGGTGATGAATGGAAAACCGCCTTCAAAACAAAATTTGGCTTGTATGAGTGGTTAGTTATGCCTATGGGTTTATCAAAAGCACATGATACTTTCATGCGTGTTATGCATTATGTGCTTCGCCCATACATTGGTGTGTTTGTTGTGGTCTACTTTGACGATATTCTTGTGTTTACCAAATCCCTCAAGGATCATGTCACCCATCTTAGGGCCATTTTGCAATCTCTTAGAAAGGGGAAATGTTATGCCAATATGGAAAAAGTGCACTTTCGATGTTGACAAGATCATTTTATTGGGATTTGTTGTGTCTTCAAAGGGTGTTCATGTTGATGATTCTAAAATTGAAGCAATTAAAACTTGGCCACAACCCACTAATTTGCAACAAGTGCGTAGTTTCCTTGGTCTAGCCGGTTTTATCGTTGCTTTGTGAAGAACACAGCCCTTGTTCGGGGACCATCTCAATCTACCGCATTTGATGAGCTCAAATCTTTGCTTACACAAGCTCCAATTCTTGCCATTGCCAAACTTCAACAAAACTTTTGAGGTCCATTGTGATTCTAGTGGTAATGGTATTGGTGGAGTTTTGATGCAAGAAAATCGACCCACTGCATACTTTAGTGAAAAACTTTTCGGAGCTCAACTTAACTATCCCATCTATGACAAAGAATTGTATGCTTTAGTGCGAGTATTGCATGTTTGGGAGCATTGCGAGTATTGCATGTTTGGGAGCATTATCTTCGCCCACATGAATTTGTCATACATACCGACCATGAGACACTAAAGTACCTTAAAGGTCAAACCAAGTTGAATAAACGACATGCTATATGGAGTGAATTTATTGAATCTTTTCCTTATGTGATCAAGTACATTAAGGGTAAATAAAATGTTGTGGCGGGCGCTCTTTCCCACAAGTGCATGTTAGTTACTCAACTTGAGTTGGCTGTTATTGGCTTTGAGCATGTTAAAGATCTTTATGCACATGATCCTACATTTGTGGTTCCTTATGCCAAATGTATTTCTAAAACTTGTTGGGAGAACTATTATCTCAAGAATGGCTACCTTATGCATGCTAACAAACCTTGTAAACCCGAGTATTCACTTCATTTGCTACTTTTGCAAGAGGCTCACGCTGGAGGACTTATGGGACATTTCGGGTGCGGCAAGACCTTTGCCACACTCTTCTTCAAGTACTTTTGGCCAAAGATGTTCCACGACGTGGCACTGTAGGATCAAAATTAGGTCTAGAGGGGGGTGATTAGACTACTTGACCAAATAAAAATCTAGCCTTTTCCCAATTTATGTGTTGGCAGATTTTAGCAACTAGTACAAGTCAAGCAATCAAACTACACATGCAATTCTAAGAGTGTAGCACCGGAAAGTAAAACATTGCATATGAAGGTAAAGGGAAGGGTTTGGACAAGGCAAACACAATGTAGACACGGAGATTTTTGGCATGGTTCCAATAGGTGGTGCTATTGTACATCCACACTGATGCAGACTTCAACCCACGAATGGTGACAGTTGCGCAAGTCCACGGAGGGATCACCCACGAAGGGTCCACGAAGAAGCAACCTTGTCTATCCTACCATGGCCATCGCCCATGAAGGACTTTTCTCACTCGGGTAGCTCTTCACGAAGTAGGCGATCTCCTTGCCCTTACAAACTTCTTAGTTCAACTCCACAATCTTGTCGGAGGCTCCCAAGCAACACCGAACCAATCTAGGAGACACCATTCTCCAAAAGGTAATAGATGGTGTGTTGATGATGAACTCCTTGCTCTGGTGATTCAAATGATAGTCTCCCCAACACTCAACTCTCTCTCACAGATTTGGATATGGCGGAAAGATGATTTGAGTGGAAAGCAACTTGGGGAAGGCTAGAGATCAAGATTCTTGTGGTTGGATTGGAATGTCTTGGTCTCAACACATGAGTAGGTGGTTCTATCTTAGAAAATGAGTAGTGGAAGTGTAGGCACGTTCTGATGGCTCTCTCACAGATGGAGAAGGGGTGGAGGGGTATATATAGCCTCCACACAAAATCCAACCATTTCACATATTTGACCCAACTCGGTCAGACCGAATAGAAGAACTCGGTGAGACCGATTTAGTTCAAAATGTGAACATTAGGAATCTTGGTGGGACCGACGAGATCAACTCGGTGGGACCGATGTGCTAGGGCTAGGGCAAAACCTCATCTCGGTGAGACTGATTGCTTGAACTCACTGAGACCGATTTCAACAAAGAGAAAATAGAGAGTTGGTCAAGCAAACTCGGTGGGACCGATTGCACATTTTGGTGAGACCGAAATAATTACAATAGGCAACAGCGAGTTTGCAAGGCCATCTCCGTGAGACCGAGATCCGTATTGGTGTGACCTAATTGTCTAGGGTTTTTGGTTGTGGCTATGTGAAATGAACTTAGTAGCACTAAATAGATCAAATCGGTGGGGCCGAGTTTGACTTTGGGTTTTGGACATATGTGGAAATGAGAAAGTGGTTGAGGGTTTTGGAGCAATACCACTAAGCACTTTGAGCAAGTAGACCATTAAGCAACACCTCATCCCCGTTTAATAGTATTGGCTTTCCTATGGACTCAATGTGATCTTGGATCACTAAAATAGAAATGAACAGTCTTGAGCTTTTTCCAATCTTTGTCCTTAGCATTTTGAGGGGTCCACATCTCTAGTCCATGACATGCCAATCATTGAATTTTCTGAAATATTTAACTTGAATGGATATTAGTTCAATGAGCTATATGTTGTTATGAATTACGAAAACCACCTAGGGATTAGTTGCACTTTTAGGCATGTTCCACAAACCGATGCTCTACATGTTGCAAAGCTAAGTCACAATCTCATTCTCATGGTTTACATATGCCACTTCCGATTCCATATCAACCATGGGAAGATATTCGTAAGGATTTCATGCTTGGTTTTCTTAGGATTAAAAATTAAAGGATTCTGTATTTGTTGTTGTGGACCGATTCTCTAAAATGGCACATTTCATCCCATGAAATAAGATAGACGGTGCTTCACATGCTGCAAATCTTTTTTGTAGGGAAATCTTGAGGTTGCATGGAGTGCCAAGGACCATAGTTTCAGACCGTGACATCATGTTCCTAAGTTACTTTTGGAAGACCCTATGCGCCAAGCTCGGCATCAAGCTACTATTCTCGATAGCCTATCATCCCCAAAATGACGGCCAAATAGAAGTCACTAACCGGATTCTATCTACTCTCCTACGCGTGTTGATCAAGAAGAACATGAAGGAGTGGGAGGAGTGCTTACCCATCACCGAGTACGCCTACAATCGAGCAAGAAACTCTACTACCGACAAGTTCCCCATCGAGGTCGTCTATGGCTTCAACCCATTGTCCCCATTGGACATCCTACCACTTTCACTTCAAGAACGAGCAAACATGAACGCGAGTGCAAGAGCAGGTTACCTCAAGAAGGTGCATGAAGATACAAGGGCCAGGATCGAGCATTAAGTACAACGCCTCGCCACCAAGCTCAACATCAACAAGACCCCAATGGTGTTCAATCCGTGTGATCTCGTATGGCTACATCTCCGCAGTGACCACTTCCCCAATGAGCGCAAGTCCAAACTACTACCACGAGCCGATGGACCATTGAAGGTGATAGCATGCTACAATGACAACGCCTACAAGATCGACATCCTATGCAACAAGTACAATGTAAACGACATCTTCAACGTCAAGGACTTGGACCCATACCATGGTCAGTAAGATCACGATCCATAGACAGATCTGTCCCAAGGGGGAGGGGGAGATGATGCGGAGAATCCTTCAATCATCCCTATGGACTCCACACCAATGAATCAAGCACCACGTGGACTGATGACAAAAGCTCGAGCATGCGCCATTGAAAATGAGGTCAACTAACTCTTACTTGAGATAGATATGGACATGAACGAAACTTGGATGCTACCTCACCAAAACATGTTATGTGTTCTTAGGTATGAAGACCAACACCACCAAGAAGCTAAGGAGTACCTCAAAGGAGGAGGAGAAGCACCCCAAGGCCCCAAGGAACGAGAAGGAGTCCAAGAAGACGAAGGAAGCACAACCCAGGCAACCCCTAGCGCACGGACCCCACAACCCCATGTCCACAGGCCTCCTAGGAGCCTTATGGACTCGAGACACGCACCCCCGTGTGCACGAACCCGGGCTGCTGTAGCACCCCGTGCGCATGGGCGTGTACCGTGCACACGGGATCCCCGTGCGCGCGGGCCCAACTTACCCCGTGCGCACGGGCCTCCTAGGTTTTGGCCGAGGGTGCCTTTCTTGCCTCTCAAGTTGTCCTCTCTCCACCTCTACCTATATATTTCATACCAAGGGTACTTGTTAGGGTTAGCAAAGTATTGGATAGACATTGAGAGAGCTTTGCTCATCCTTACCCTCCTCTTAGAGACCAAGACCTCTTTGGAGAGGACCCACTTGTGGACTTCTAGGCCTCCTCTTGGAGAATACTATCATCAAGACCTCACCTCCTAGGAGTGTGAAGAACTTTACGCTAGTGCTTGTTTCCTTGGATTGTGCTTGTATTCTTGTGGATCTATGTGTTTGCTATTGTAGTGGATGTGTGATTGGGTTTTGTTGGAGTGAATTCCTCTTCGTGTTCTTGGTGTTCATCCCTCCCCCCCTCAAAGTGTGAAAAGATCCCTCTTAGGGTTACACCCTAAAATATCTTGGTATCATAAGCAAGGTTGATTCACATATTGGAGTCCCAACCCCCCATATTCTAGCTTGATTTTGTTGTTTTTCATGCTAATTCGAAAATCCCCACCAAAAATAGCCCCAAAATTGTTCTTGCAGTTTGTTAGATCTTGTGAGATTTGGTTGATTTGATCCACTAATTTGGTGTTTGACCAGTGGATCTACCCCTTACCATCTTTCCCCGCCCTCTCCTCCATTGATTTTGGCCGGATTTTGCAAAAAACTCCAAGGATCTGAAGGTGTTCTTCCACTACAGAACACCTGTGCGCATGGGCCATCGGGACCCCCACTGGTACCATATCGTGCTATACAAACGATTTTAACCCCTTTCCGCAATGGCATTTGGAACCTTCGCCTAGTGAGTGTGGGCGATAGGGGGAGTCCTTCCCAGACAACCCAGAAACCGTCGGGGATAGGCGAGCGGGTAGTGACGATTGCCATAGAATAAACGTATGAGAAGCTGCCCCAGTCCAACACGTTACATCTCGAATTTACGTTTCTGATCAGAGAGACATGTCAAACGATTACGCCGCTATAGTCGTGTCAAAAAGGGGGACATCAACATTTAATCTACTGATATGTTTGTGATAGGTACGTTATCGCACACGGTTCAAGAATGTAAAATGTGTGCGGTGCCTCTACTAACGCCAACGTGTCCATTTTCATAACTGTGTGTGATTGGTATTCCTATCACACACGCACACTGGTTTGAAACGTTTTCCGTATTACCATGAATCGCTCACTCATATGAGACGAAACTGTGTGTGCGTACGTCAGGCATCGCAAACATTTCACGTCAAAGAACTGTCTGCTCTCTATTTTTCATCGCACACGCTGTTTTCTTTCTAACTGTGTGCACATTATTTTATTCACTCCTGTATAATTCTATTTTTCCCTGTAATTTATTATTTGAATTGGAAATTTTGAAATATGAAACGTGCTATTCAAATTCTTAGCACAATGGTTCAACAACGAATCCATAAATAAAATTGTCAGTACAATATGTTCAGTAATTACAGGATTGTATAGCAATTAACTATGATGAACCACAATATTTAGAGGCGGTAAAGGTGAAGACACAAGTGTAGATCATTTTGACTACCGATGGTGTTGAAGAAGCGAAATGCCCGTAATGTGCCTTCCTGCATGCCATAGGCACAAAAGACTTTTGTCCAACCCCTTGTGATGATCGCCCACCTATCCTTCACCACCATCAGGAAGACTTCTAGAGCATTATCATGGCACCATGAATTATATACTTTAAACTTAGTTACCTCCACTCTGGTCATGTAGTTGCAAGGTAATCATCAGTAAAAAGCTTCGGAAACCACTGAAAAGAGAAAAATATCAGATACTGAGGTCTAATAGAGTGACTTGTTGTAGGCACGGGGAAGAGGCAACACATTACTTACCATCCTAAAGTTCACTATTGTCTTGGACAAAGTGTAAATAAAGAGCTTAATTGCCATCACCTGTTTCTTTCGCCTAACAATCTTTCTTAGTTTCCTCACTTGACGCTCGTTCATGAATATCTCATTTCCCCATACGCAAAAGGGATCGAAGCATGGATCTGTACCGCTCATACATGTACCAACAAGCAACCAGTAAATGTTAGAAGCTAAAATGAGATTGCACAAATGATGTGAAATACAACTACCTACATTCCTAAGTACAAGTATTTTTAGAGATTTCAATATGAACTACATACAGATGTATATAGAATTATAGATATAGTTTAGATTAGAATCTAGATTCACTCATTTTGCTCCTTATGTAGTCTATATTGGAATCTCTAAAATACTTATATTTAGGAATAGATGTTAACTACAACAGGGTTAACATCCACCAAAAATAGCAAATGGTAATAAAACGGCAGCATGTGTAGTGATATCTTCATTGCAAAAGAGTAGCACGGTAGCAAAGGGATGGATTAAAAAGTGGATACAACTATTAATTGCAACAGGCTTAACAACATCCTAAGTCATGTTTTGTAAGTTAGTAGCCATTGAAATACAACTGAATAAAAATGGATACAACTATTAATTGCAACAGGCTTAATAGCCATTGAAACCGGCACTAATAAAAATGCAATTGGCAGAGTTAAACATCAAGGCAGGTGCTGCCAGAGCAGAGAATGGCCCAGTTATCTATAAAAAGGTAGGGGGAATAGCTAAAAACATGTTAGGCATGTTAACTACAACATGCTTAATACATCAACCATACAAAACATAGCCATTAATTGCAATTAGCATTAGTAAGATTGAACTGGTGAGTTCATACTTGGTAAGTCCTGAGAGGTCGTTGCAGCTAGGGCACTTCATCTTGGGCAGAGCCCGCCAAAAGTCAGCGGCGGCAGAGGCGAGCTCTTCCTCCGGGTCAAAGCTTGGATCAGTGTCGCCGACATGTGTACCTAGAATAAGCAAGTAAATGTTAGAAGCCAAACTGTAATTGCACAAATGATGTAAAATAAGACATGGGATGTAGCTAACCTCGATGACAAACAACAACATCGCCCGTTAGGGCCCTGCGTAAGTACATGTAAAGGCATGTTAAGTACAACAGGGTTAGCATCCACCAAAATAGCTAATGGGCAGCATCTCTAGTATATCTTCATTGTGGAGAGTAGCATGGTAGCAAAGGGACAGATTAAAAAATGGATACAAGTGTTAATTGCAACAGGCTAAACGACATCCTAAGTCATGTTTTGTAATTTTGTAGCCATTGAAATATAGTTGTTTAAAATGGATTCAACTGTTAATTGGAACAGGCTTAATAGCATTGAAATCGGTACTAATAAAAATGCAATTGGCAGAGTTAAACATCACAAGGCAGGTACTGCCAGAGCAGAGAATGGCCCAGTTGTCTATAAAAAGGTATGGAAAGTAGCTAAAACGTGTTAGGCATGTTTACTACAACATGCTTAGTACATCGACCGTACGAAACATAGCCAATAATTGCAACTGGTATTGGTAAGATTGAACTGGTGAGTACATACTTGGTATGTCCTAAGAGGTAGTTGCTGGGGCACTTCATCTTGGCTAGAGCCCGTCCAAAGTCAGTGGTGGCAGAGGCGAGCTGTTTGTCTGGGTCAAAGCGTGGATCAGTGCCACTGGCATGTTTACCTATAGGCAACCAGTAAATGGTAGAAGTTAAACTGCAATTGCACAAATGATGTGAAATACTGTAAGACATGGGATGCAACTAACCTCGGCGACAAACAACAACATCGGCCGTTATGACCTTGCGTAAGTACATGGACAGGCGTGTAAAGTACAACAGGGTTAGGATCCACCAAAAATAGCAAATGGGCAGCATCTCTAGTGATATCCTGAGTCATGTATTGTAAGTTTGTTGCTGGTATTGGTGAAATTGAGCTGGACAATTAATACTTGAACATCACACAATGTGTAGTACTGAAATAAACATGGCACAGACATGCTTAATACATCAACCATACAAAACATAGCCATTGCAAGTGGTATTGGTAAGATTTAGCTGGTCAGATCATACATGTTAAGTCCTGGGGGTAGTCGCTGGGGCACTTCATCTGGGACAGAGCCTGCACCATGTCGGCGGCGGCGGAGGCGACGTATTCCTCCGGGTCAACTCGCATAGCAGCCATCACACCATGGACCGCCATCAGCTCCTCGACCTCCACGTGATATGTGGTTGGGCTTGCGCGGCGATGCTCTGGAGGTAGGGGCAGTGGGGATTTGGAGGCATGAGGATGTTTCACAGGCGCCATTTAAGAAATCAGGCTGGGGCCGTGATAGAGATCGATGGGTTAGCTGAGTGGATCCGAGCAGAAGTTAGATGTGGTTGAAGCTGTGGTTGCGGCAGTGGCGGTTTGAGCTGCCGGTAGGGGGAGGGGGAGGGGGATATACTGAGGAAATTTGATGTGTGGGGATGTGGTTGGAGGAATAAATTCTGAATCACGTGCCTAATGAAAATTTCACTGCGAAATTTGGAACTTGGGCGGGGGAAACACACAACACAGACGAAGCGCATAAAATACTCGTGTGCGAGAACGGAGAAAATTGGCAAATCCCATCTCCAAAAAAATGTACACGTGTAGTTGATTTTTTCAGTCAATGGTACACCTGGTTTATTAGGAAACATCGCACGGGTAACTAACTTATGGATCATTAACGCAAAAAAATGCACACGGGTACGCCATAGAAACCGTGTGTTTTGTGATCTTCTAATAATTCTTATATATATCAGCATCTCCAACTGCACCTAATTTCAAAAATATCTTTCATTGTGTCAAGATTATTGAATGTACATGAACGAGGCAAGGTGACACCCGATGAGCAATCATCGGTTTATGAAATGCAATCAAGTATCAACCAGCCTCGCTTGCGTAGCCAGATTTGATCCTATGCAACAAGAGAGAAGCTTGTTTCCATCTGTCGGCGCGACAATTTAAGCCGGTGTGCGGCCAACTCATGCATTGAGATGGGACTAAAAACCAGCTGCGGCCAACTCTAGTCTCCTCCAGTAGCTAAGGGCGGATGTTTCAGTAGTATTTGGGGCCGGGGTGCGGCTACAAAACTTTAGTGATCACATGCTAATCAATGCTCAAAGCCCTCAAGGGATGCGCTTAATGACATTGTACGTTAATAATAGATAGTACAAACTTAAAGTACTACTGGTAATTTGCTCTAAGACTACGGGCGACACACGCACTAACTACTTCTCACATGCTGTCATCGAGGCATGCTGGCTAGACGCCGGTGTTCTCATGCCCGGCCTTGTAGGTGGCTGCCCACCATGCTTCGATCTCCGCCAAGCTCTCCTCAGCATGGCATGCGGCCTCTTCTTTCTTGTGGCGGCGGGACTCTCTTTTCTTTACTGCTTTCTACATTTTCCGCTCCTTCTGTGCCACTTTGGCCGCATCTACATCCATCGCCCATTCGGCCATGCCAGCGTCAAAGTCCGTCCACGTAACTGTGTGGCCGGCGGCAGCGATGAACTCGGCGCGGCGAGATTCCATCGCTTCCTTACCATGTGTGCGGTCGCGAGCGAGGAGGAACATGGCGCGGCGGGATGCCATCGCTTCCTTACCAATTATTGTGCACCGTGGTGCCATGAATCACGCTTGGAGAGAGCTCTAGGACGGAGGGGCCGGGCAGCCATACAGTGCGGAGGTTTTTAAGAGCTCAATGACACACGACAAAGGAAATTTGGCTTCCCATACAATTTTGCTCGTTCATTATCGCACACAGTTCATCTCCGTCGCCTCCGGAAACAGTGTGCGTCGAGCCTATTGTGTGTTGCGTTATGATTGGTCGAAACCCCAGCCACGCGGATCCCGCATGTGCACTGTACGATGTGCCGCTATAAAAAGGCAATCCACATCCCTCACATCACACCCATGCAGCTGTAGCTGGATTGGATTTATATGCGCTAAATGCCTAGAAAATGCACATAATCCCCTAAATATGGTAAATGAGCCCGAAAAAATGCCAAATTTGAACACGGTGATTTGCAGGGTGTATGTTCATCGTAGAAAAAAACTCCAGTGCAAAGAACGAAGAAAATTTGGATTCCCCTTCAATCCTGGTGATTTCCCTCTCGAAAGCATGGAACTTCCTCGGTGATGGTTCAATTTATAAAGGGCATGCATGACGACATAAGACGAACCTTCTCAATTTTTTACCAGGGCATGGTGAGGTCATACCATGGCACCATGCATGCGTCATGTTTTTCAAGCATTTATTTCATTTTTTCTATAGTTGAAAACCCAATAAAGAAACGTTTGTGGTAGACTATTGCCACACATTTCATCGAAATATCTGCCCACTCCTTGTAAAAGGCATGAGAATTTACTAAATGGCACGAGCATGGTTTTCCAGGCCGTTCTTGGGCACCCTCTCATGCACCTATTGTTTGAACTTGAATTATGTGCATTAATGCCTAGAAAATGCACATAATCCCCTAAATATGGTAAATGAACCCGGAAAAGTGCCAAATTTAAACACGGTGATTTGCAGGGTGTACGTTCATCGTAGAAAAAAACTCATGGATAAAGTATAGAGGAAATTTGGACCCCCTTCAATCCTGGTGATTTCCCCCTCAAAACCATGAAACTTCCTCGGTGATGGTTCGATTTATGAAAGACGTACATGAAGACATAAGGCAAACATTCTCAAATTTTTACCAGGGCACGGTGATGCCATACCATGGCACCACGCCAGGCGTCATGTTTTCTGAGCATGTATTTAATTTTTTATAGTTGTTAACCCAGTAAATGACACGTTTATGGTTGACTATTGCCACACATTTCCTTGAAATATCTGCCTATTCCTTGTAAAAGGCATGAGAATGTACTAAATAGCACGAGCATGGTTTTCCAGAGTGTTCTTTTGCACCTTTTCATGCACCAATTGTTTGAATTTGAATCATGTGCATTAATGCCTAGAAAATGCAAATAATCCCCTAAATATGGTAAATGAGTCCGGAAAAATGTCAAATTTGAACACGTTGCATTTGAGGCAGTATGTTGATCATTGGAAAAAACTGAATGACAAACTAGGATGGAAATTTGGATTCCCCTTCAATCTTGGTGATTTCCCTCTCGAAAGCATGGAACTTCCTCGATGATGGTTTGATTTATGAAGGGCGCGCATGGAGATAGAAATTAAACCTTCTCAGCTTTTTACCAGGGCACGGTGAGGCCATACCATGGCACCATGCTAGGTGTCATGTTTTTCAAGCATGTATTTCATTTCTCTATAGTTGATGACCCAGTATATGACGTGTTTGTGGTTGACCATTGCCACACATTCCCTTCAAATCTCCGCCCATTCCTTGTAAAGGCTTGAGAATTTACTAAATACCACGAGTATGCTTTTTCCAGACCGTTCTTGTGCACCTTTTCATGCATCGATTGTTGGAATTTGAATTATGTGGATTAATGCCTAGAAAATGCACATAATCCCCTAATATAGTAAATGAGCCCGGAAAAATGTCAAATTTGAGCACGTTGCATTCGAGGGGGTATGTTGATTGTAGTAAAAACTGAATGACAAGCTAGGAAGGAAATTTGGATTCCCAACCCCTTAAATCTTGCTGATTTCCCCCTCAAAACCATGAAATTTCCTCAGTGATGGTTCGGTTTATGAATGGCGTGCATGACAACATAAGCCAAACATTCTCAATTTTTTACCAGGGCATGTGTTGGGGAATGTAGTATTTCAAAATTTTCCTACGATCTCACAAGATCTATCTAGGAGAAGCATAGTAACGAGCGGGGAGAGTGTGTCCATGTACCCTCGTAGACCGAAAGCGGAAGCGTTTAGTAACGCGGTTGATGTAGTCGAACGTCTTCGCCATCCAACCGATCCAGGCACCGAACGTACGGCAGCTCCGCGTTCAGCACACGTTCAGCTCGATGATGTCCCTCGATCTCGTGATCTAGTTGAGGAAGAGGGAGAGTTTCGTCAGCACGACAGCATGGAGACAATGATGATGAAGTTACCGGCGCAGGGCTTTGCCTAAGCACTACGACGATATGACCGAGGTGTGTAACTGTGGAGGGGGCACCGCACACGGCTAAGAGAAGACTTGGTGTGCCTTTGGGGTACCCTCTGCCCATGTATATAAAGGAGGGAGGGAGAGAGGCCGGCCCTCCTAGGGGCGCGCCAAGTGTAGGGAGTCCTACTAGGGCTCCCAAGTCCTAGTAGGATTCCCTTTCCTTTTCGGAGTAGGAAAGAAGGAAAGGACGGAGAGGGAGAAGGAAAGGGGGGCCGCGCTCCCACCCCTTGTCCAATTCGGTTTGGGCAGGGGGAGGCGCGCGCCACCTCATGGCCCTTCTTCCCTCTCTCCACTAAAGCCCAATAAGGCCCATTAACTTCCCCCGACGAATTCCCGTAACTCTCCGGTACTCCGAAAAGTACCCGAATCACTCGGAACCATTCCGATGTCTGAATATAGCCTTCCAATATATCGATCTTTACCTCTCGACCATTTTGAGACTCCTCATCATGTCTGTGACCTCATCCGGGACTCCGAACAAACTTCGGTCACCAAATCAGATAACTCATAATACAAATCGCCATCGAACGTTCAGCGTGCGAACCCTACGGGTTCGAGAACAATGTAGACATGACCGAGACACATCTCCGGTCAATAGCCCTTAGCAGAACCTGGATGCTCATATTGGCTCCTACATATTCCATGAAGATCTTTATCGGTCAAACCGCATAACAACATACGTTGTTCCCTTTGTCATGGGTATGTTACTTGCCCGAGATTCGATCGTCGGTATCATCATACCTAGTTGAATCTCGTCACCGGCAAGTCTCTTCACTCGTTCTGTGATGCATCATCCCGTAACTAACTCATTAGTCACATTGCTTGCAAGTCTGATAGTGATGTGCATTATCGAGAGGGCCCAGAGATACCTCTCCGATACTCAAAGTGACAAATCCTAATCTCGATCTATGCAAACTCAACAAACACCATCGGAGACACCTGTAGAGCATCTTTATAATCACCCAATTATGTTTTAACGTTTGATAGCATAGAAGGTGTTCCTCCGATTTTTGGGTGTTGCATAATCTCATAGTCAGAGGAACATGTATAAGTCATGAAGAAAGCAATAGCAATAAAACTAAACTAATGGATGGGTCTTGTCCATCACATCATTCTCCTAATGATGTGATCCGTTTCATCAAATGACAACAAATGTATATGGTTGGGAAACTTAACCATATTTGATTAACGAGCTAGTCAAGTAGAGGCATACTAGGGACACTCTGTTCTGTCTATGTATTCACACATGTACTAAGTTTCCCGTTAATACAATTCTAGCATGAATAATAAACATTTATCATGATATAAGGAAATATAAATAGCAACTTTATTATTGCCTCTAGGGTATATTGCCTTCAGCATGGTGAGGCCATACCATGGCACCACGCCAGGCGTCATGTTTTCCAAGCATGTATTTCATTTTTGTATAGTACCCAGTAAACGACGCGTTTATGGTTGACTATTGTGACACATTTCCTTGAAATATCTGCCCATTCCTTGTAAAAGGCATGAGAATTTACTAAATAGCAGGATGTTTTCCAGGCCGTTCTCGTGCACCTTTTCATGCACCGATTGTTTTAATTTGAATTATGTGCATTAATGCCTAGAAAATGCACATAATCCCCTGAATATTTTTAAATGAACCTAGAAAAGTGCCAAATTTGAATACGGTGATTTGCAGGGTTTATGTTCATCGTAGAAAAAACTCATGGACAATGGACAAAGGAAATTTGGATTCCCCTTCAATCTCGGTGATTTACTATCGCACATGATTCATCTCCACCGCCTCTGTGAACCGTGTGTGTTCACCCACACATGCAAAATGAAAAAGAAAGCCCTCGCCCACTTTGTCCCCACCCACTCATCGCGGACTCCTCAGCAACTCCGCACCTCATCAACTTCTAACGCGGCGGCCACCCTAAGCTCGACGGCTGTTGTCGGCAGGCGGAGGTCACGCTCCAAACGACATGGGATTTCGCCCCTACCGCTTTCCGCCGCCTATCTGCACCGCATACTAGACTCTGGTTGATTGGGGTTTTCTGCGGGATTGGGCCGGGGATTTTTCTCATGGAGAAGGTAACGAACTTAGCGAAATATTCGCCCATCTCTTATCATAGTCCGTCCGTCGCTATTAATCAACCAGTGGAAACAGACGTGGATTCATTTTTGTTCTAGTTGATTCGTGGGTGTTCATTCATGTGTCCACAGTGCGAGCACAAATAGGGAAAGTGTGGTCGCGGCCAGTCGGAAACGAAGTTCTATCTCACCATTCTGGATGACTTCAAGGAGCGCTCCGTATATTCAATCTCAACCTACCACGGTCGGCATGGCCTAAATTTGTGAGCATACACTGTCTGTTGCTACATTTGGATAAAAGGTACGGTGCCACGTGCAACCTAGATGTTGAAGTCGATCCCCCCCCTATATTAGGCAAATATATGATGTATTGTTTGTTCAGTTACTCTCATATTTGCATCAACTCTTTGTTACATTATATATTTTTATACTTTGCTTTCATCTACATATTGATATGTTCTGTCAGTTACTCCCATATTTGCATCTTGCTCCGTTATTTCAATATATCTAATTTATGATCTTAATTTTCATTTCAAGCAGTACATCCCTTGCTTTGCAAGAACATGAGTAGAAGGAAGTCTTGGGATTTACTTTGTTGATGACTCCATGGATGTCATATTGACAACGCAGCATGGATTTACAATGACGGTTAGCGTAAAACTTGATAAAGATGGTCACTCCTATTTTGATGCAGACCTTTGGAGAAAAATGTGTAAGTGTTATGAACTGAAAGCTGGCAATAAAATTCTAGTGCATGCACCATAGCCTGGTCAAATTAACATGGATGTTTACTTCCCCAACATCATCAGCCGATCAAAGTCTGATCGAGGTTAGTGTCCTTTCAACTTTCTCCATGCTGGCGTATTACGTAGCAAAGTCGGGGTATTTGTTCTGACTAATTGATCACTATTTAAGCAACCAATTGTGATTTCATTTTATGACTCCATTCCTAGGCGGTAACAAATTCTATTTACCAATTTATGCGCACTATATATTCTCCTGCCATGTTCTGAATAAATAATACCTTTCCTCTTTTTACGCAGGATATGTTGGATGCATAGTGCACGATCTGTATGTTACTAAGCATACCAAATTTCACTGGAAGGACTTGAAGCATGTCATAAACTTTGTTGATAATCTGACAAAGATAGCACAATGTATGAACGCTGGATTTTGGATGGGATTAATTATACCTATGGTGCACACATTGAACAAGAGCAATTGTGTGCACAAAACGCTGGCAAAAAGTCTTATTTTAATGTTGATGCTCATAAACTATATATATCTACAACGATCTGTTACAATTGGTTTTTATTCCACATTTCAATAGAAATTGCCCGCTGTAGCAGTTCCCGGATCGATTTCCCGACGTGGTCCCATTACACTTGTGCCTGCTAATAAAGCCAAAGTGATTGCAAGGTACTACATTTCCTGCAGAAATGGAACCATTCAAATTAACAAGTTCTCGCTTGTCGTGGCAATGCATCCATATTGGAAAATTGGAGATACTGTTCTACTCATACTCTACCAAGGCACAGGAGGGCTCTTTGTTTTCATTGACGAGATGCCAAGTCACTGTGATCAAGCTGCTTCCAGCGGATAGTTGTGGTTGTTGGCCCCTCAGCCTCTTAAAATGTGCTAGTTGTTACTATGTTAAGTATGTAGATATGGACCATATGGTTGTTGGCCCTCATCCTCTTAAAATGTGATAGTTGTTACTATGTTAAGTATGTAGATATGGACCATATGGTTGTCAAAACCCTGTTACAAAGATCCTCCTTTTGTCGAATAGTGTAACCACTATATATATGTTACTCAAATGTTGTTGTCCAAGTTCTTAAATTTTCATGGAAAGTATTAGTATCATACATAGTTCATTGAGTTTAAGCGTGTGCCCGATGTCCAGAAGGCATTTGCATATTAACTGTCCATATTGCAAATTCACACACGCGTTAACATAAGGAAATGTATGTGTAACTTACTAATCATCGCACACGAGTACTCGCAGACGCATCATGTGCGATACTCCTAGACACCGCAAGCAACTAGTTTGCATTTTCAAAAAAAATTGTACACACAGAATCGCACATGAACTAATTGTAGTAACTGTCTGTGATCTAATTTCTTATCGTAAATAGTTCATCCAAGTCGGCTGCTTGCGATGAGACAAAAGAACACAAATGAGTCATGTAAACAAGATGTGTGTGATACGTGGCTAACCGTATGCCATATATCACACACACCTTGATCTGGTTGACCGGTTCTATTGCATTCCCTAATAGCACATAGTTCATCGGAGCAAACTGTATGCCGTATATCACACACACATTGATATGGCTGCCCGTTTCTGTTGTTCTGCCTCATTGAAAACAATTCTTCTGGATCAACCGTATGCCCCACATCGCGCACGTAACTAAAATCTGAACCATGTTTGATGTCTCTGCCATCACAAACGTTTTGCATCTTTTTTGATGGTTTTTTACATCCCTGTTTGCGATTAATGCGTCGCACACAATTTCGTCAAAGGGTCTCTGATCATAGTGTCACGTTAGCAACATCTTGCGGTAGAGCCCATGCACAAGGGACCCCGTGCACACGGGCTTCACTTACCCCGTGCACATAGGGTTACTATAGCTTAATTATCTGGGCGTTACAAGCCCACCCTATGTGACTATATGAGGGGCCAAGTGACCCCACCCAAGTGCACCTAGAGGACCTTGACGAGAAGGATGTGGGGGCCAAGATGCGAGCGATTTCCTGTGCCCGAGACAACCCAAGGGGTGCTAGGATGGTGCCTCCATACTCCAAGGACTTGCCGCTAGTCGAGGTATGCATCTTGTTTTCAGTTAGACAGTCCATATGTTACTTCCTGTGTATCTGATTCTGGTGTTGTGATATGTATGCCTGTCCAGGACTTCAAAAACATTATCTTTGATATCCCGGTGGTTGACTGGCCGCCTGTGGATGTGATGAGTGACACCGATCACTGGTACTCCGAGGGAACCAGCGGCGACGACGAAAGCGACGAGGACGAGGGCTCTAAGGATGGGGAGGTGGCTGAGTCCTCTCTGTCTTACGAAGCTCTAAAGGAACCCCGCTCCAAGGCACTGCATGATCAGATTGGCAAGGCAGGAGTAGCTCAGTAGCCTACTGCCTCAGGGCGGGCGGCCCGCAGCTCCAAGCTTGCACGTACCGAGGCGGAGAGCTCCTTTGAGAAGTAGCACAAACAGCCCCAGCAGATCTCCTCCAAGGCTCATAAGGCCATGGTGCCTCGAATCAAGGTGACCGTGCTAGTGGCCTCGATGTAAGTATCTTTGATATTTCTTTGTTTATTGTTATCTTGACTCGGCTGATGACCGAGTGTCGTTGACCTTTGCAGCAATGAGACCTCAACAATGTCGGTGGACCCACATGCTCACAAGCAGGGCCAAGGCGACATTGATGCGGCGGATGCCGCCACTTCCAAAGGTATTCTTGTGCCGACTGGTCATGAAGTCCAGATCTTATCTTACTGACCTTCACTAATTTATCCGACTCATATGCTCGTGTAGCTCCACCCGAGGTCAACCAACTGGATGACGATGAGAGGGCCGACCCGCCTAACCCAGAGGCTGCCAAGGGAAAGGCATTCGAAATCGACGTGGCCATGTAGGAGTATTCCCCTCGCCAGCCAAGACTACCGTGAAGGCCACGGGGCCAAGTCCTCTAGCCGAGAGTGGCTCTGTGCTTGTGACTGCAGTGATCCCGGCTCCAAGGCCCACACCAGTACCTCCTTCAACCTCTGCCACCGCCTTCCCCATGTATCATGTCCTAGAAGACCAAGTGGGGGCAAGCCAGGAGGCCCTGATCTTGGTGGGGTTGATGTGAAGCCATCTGAAGGATGCCTACAACGCCAGTGAGGCGCTCCAAACCAACGTGCGAGTAAGTACCATTGTGAGTAAGATTTCAGTTGAAGTTTCTTCTTCTTCGTTCTCTGCGATAGGGTTATCCTTAGTGGGTTTGCGTACGGCACACCCAGTAAATGCTTTTTTGGGTCCAGTGGGGGCATGTTCAGTGCACCCATTGGGTGTAGTCCCCGAGACTCCTGCTGACTGGCAGCAGTCGGCGGGAGTCTTAGAACTTATGTTTTCTGATGTTGTCGCTTTCACTCAGGCTTAGCTGGGGCGTTACCGAGTGTTTGCGACCCAGTGGGGACACACTGATTGCAACCACTGGGTGTAGTCCCCGAGGCTACCGCAAACTGGAGGCAGTCGATGGTAGTCTTAGAGTTGTGGCTCCTTTACCCTGAGGCTTATTTCCATTTTTAGCTCCTCTCATCAACACGAATCACTTTCCAGTGGGGGCACGCTGAGTGCACCCACTAGGTGTAGTCCCCGACACTGTTGCCAATTGCGAGCAATTGGTGGTGGTCTTTTAGAACTGTCCTGCGTCACTCAGAGTGCCCGTCCATACTCGGTCGACCGAGGTGGAATTCTGATGGGACGATAGATAGGATCTTTGATACGTCTCCAACGTATCTATAATTTTTTATTATTCCATGCTATTATATTATCTGTTTTGGATGTTTTATATGCATTAATATTCTATTTTATATTATTTTTGGGACTAACCTATTAACCTAGAGCACAATGCCAGTTTCTGTTTTTCCTTGTTTCTTGAGTTTTACCCAAACGGAATAAAACTTTCGCGATGATTTTTCTTGGACCAGAAGACACCCGTAGGACTTGGGAGGGGGCCAGAAGGTTCCCAAGGCGGCCACAAGCCTGCCAGGCGCGCCCTAGGGGGACGCCCAGAGGGCTTCTAGGCCCCTCGGAGGTCTTCCAACCCTAATCTTTACAATATAAATTCTGAAATATTCCCCCAACATCAAAAGCATCCACCAAAATACTTCTCCGCCGCTGCATGCCTCTGTTCCCATGAGATCCCATCTTGGGGCCTTTTCCGACACCCTGCCGGAGGGGGGTTCACTACTGCAGGATGCTGCTAATGTGACACTATGATCGGAGACCCTTCGACGAAACTGTGTGTGATGCAATAGTCGTAAACAGTGGTGTAAAAATACCATCAAAAAGGTGCAAAATGTTTGCGATGGCGGATGCATCAAACACGGTTTAGATTTTAGTTGCGTGTGTGATGCAGGACATATGGTTCAGTTCAATTAACTGTTTGTGATGAGGAGGAAGAAAAGAAACGGGAAGCCAGATGAAGGTGTGTGCGATATACAACATACGATTCACTCGGATGAACTGTTTGTGATTAGGCAACACAAATGCGGCCAACATGTCTGTAATCAGAAATGTGTGCGAAGACTGATAATAACACAAACAATTGTTGCTAATAAGCCGTGTGTGTTGTGGGCAAACGCTTGGTGGTATACAATTCTCAGCGATTAATGAAATCATCACCGACAGGTTCCCAAGTATGGTCCGTGTGCGATGTCATTTCATACAGAACAACAACATATGTACTTATAACTTATAAGGACTTGATTCCATAAACAGATTAAACATCCAATTACATATGTGGGTAGTACACACATGACCTTTGCACACACCAAAGTACGTTCCAAAATGCCTAGGACACTCAAATAATGTCACTATTGCAGGATGCTGCTAACGCGATACTACGATCAGAGACCCTTTCACGAAACTGTGTGCGATGCATTAATCACAAATGGGGATGTAAAAAAACCATCAAAAAAGGTGCAAAATGTTTGCGATGGTGGAGCCATCAAACACGGTTCAGATTTTAGTTGCGTGTGTGATGCAGGGTACATAGTTAGTCCATCCGAACTATTTACAATGAGGCACAACAACATAAATGGGCAGCCATATCAATGTGTGTTCGATATATGGCATACAGTTTGCTCCGATGAACTGTTTGCTATTAGGGAGTGCAACAGAAATGGTTAGCCAGGTCAAAGTGTGTGTGATATACGGCATACGGTTCACTCGGACGAACTATTTTCGATTAGGGAACACAACATCAACGATGCCTCGGTTGACAAGGCAACTGGCCTCGTCGAGCAACTCATGGGTGACAATGGAAGCTCCTCAAGGCGCACGCCGAGAAGGAGGAGGAGGCCGCCGGCTGGAAGATGCTGCATGAGCAGAGCAATGCCTCGGGGATGACGCTGACAGCGGTCGTCGAGGAACTGATGGGTGACTTGAGGAAGCTCCGGATAGAGCGTGAGTAGGAGGTGGAGGAATCTGTGGCTACTTTCAAGCAAAGTCATGATGAATTGAAGAAGGAGGTAGAGGATCTCGTCGCCCGGCGATCCATCGACGAGTAGAGACAGTAGCGACACATGTTGTTGTGTGCAATTTCCTTCTTCTCTTGCCTCCGTGTCTTCCAGGCTTTGCCGCATGTGGCATTTTAAATTATCGAGAATATGTAAGACAATTGTTATCTGTGCCATTGTAAATTTGTCGTCGTATTATCCGCTGCCATTTTATTTGTGGTCGTATTATCCGTTGCCCTATGTGGAAATTTAAATTAGGGCGGAATATGAGTTGAAAACATGAACAAAGCAAATGTTGCCATGGGATGACAAGCAAACACCCTCCATCCAGGTGCTTTAATTAACCCATTAATGAAGAAGTTGTGAGCGAGGCGGGCAGCGGATGGTGCATGGAGGTCAAAGAGCTCGCTTCCCGGTGAGCATGGGCGGCCTTGCTACTCGCACATGTCCCGTCGAGCCTATGAGGTGGACAGGATGCACGAGTCTCGTCAAGCCTGAGCGGCGGACTGCTCGTATGCGTGCCATCGAGCCTGCACGGCGAACTTCTCGCGCTCGTCTCGTCTAATCAAACAGCTGCACACACGCCATCGAGTATGGTTAAATTTCAACACGGTTAATATAATACAACCTTTACGATATTAATGTGCCAGCTTTTTGTTTCAAAAAGGACTTCGTTGGCTACTAATGTGTGCGCCTCTTCTCAAACAGGAATTCTTTTACCACGGCATATATGTGCCATGTCATGAAACCATGCCAAGTTTCATGTTTTTTGGGTGAGTTTTTGATTTAGAAGGATTTAAACACCAAGATTTTCCATATTTCAGGATGACGACAAGTTTTTAATTCATTCCCATTCCTTAAATGAGACCTAAACATGCACCCAATGACACATGTATGATTTCCCACCCATTTTGCTTCACTAGAGCATGTGCTTGCAGTTCAAATTTAAATTATGGACTACATTAAACGCATAGAAAACTTAATTAGTAATATATACAATGGCCAAACAAACCCTGAACAGTTTCAATTTCAGCCCGACACTCATGTTATTCTATGTTGCCTATAGAACACAAAGTTCAAGGCGACAAGAGGTAGCGATTATCGTTTCGCCCACAAGAGGGGCATGTTTCCCTACCGGAACCACGAGGGTTGCGACAGGCTCTGGTTTGTCACAGGCTTGTAATATAGCTTCGCCAAATTGGACAATTATATGTACCATGTAGTGACACCATGCCAAGTTTCATGATTTCCTGGTGAGTTTTGGATTTACAGAGATTTAAAAACCGAGATTCACAATGTTTGTGCCCAAGCCAGGATGGCGAGATGGTTGAATTCATTCCCATTCGTTCCATGGGACCTAAACATGCACCCGAAGGAAACATGTACGTTTTTTCTAGCCATTTTGATGCACTGGAGCATGTATTTGTAGTTCGGATTTGAATTATTGACATTAAATGCCTAGAAAACTCAATTAATGAATTAAAGAGGTCAAATGAACCCTGAATAATTTCATAGTTCAGAGTGAATCTCTCGTTGTTCTGTGTTGCGTGTAGAAGAAAATATGAGGCTAGAAGAGGGAGCGATTATCGTTTGACCCACTAGGGGACACATTTCCCTATCGAAACCATGAGGGTTCTTGCGACAGGCTCCGGTTTGTAAGAGGTTTGTCATAAAGCTTGGCCCAAATTGGCAATGTTTTTACCACGACATATATGTGCCATGATGTGACACCATGCCACCTTTGATGACTTTCTGGTGATTTTTGGATTTATGGGGATTTAAAACTGAGTTTCGAAATGTTTGAGGACGAGCCAGGACACCGGTACGATTGTAATTCATTCCCATTCCTCGCATGGGACCTAAACATGCACCCAAGGACACATGTATAATTTTTCTAGCCATTTTGGTGAACTGGACCATCTATTTGTAGTTCAAATTTGAATTATGGACATTAAACGCCTAGGAAACTCAACTAGTGTATAAAAGGCTAAATGAACCCTGAATAAGTATAAATTTCAGCACGGATATCACGTCGTTCCATGTTGCCCGTGGAAGAAAATACAGGGCGAAAAGAGGCAGTGATTACGTTTCGCCCACAAGGGGAACACGTTTCCCTATCGGAACCATGAGGCTTCTTTGAGAGAAGCTCCAGTTTGTAAGAGGTTTGTAATAAAGCTTGACCCAAATTGAACAATGTTTTTACCATGACATATATGTGCCATGACGTGACACCATACCACCTTTGATGAGTTTCTGATGAGTTTAGGATTTACGGGGATTTAAAAACTAAGATTCCAAATGTTTGAGGACGAGCCAGGATGCGGGTACGGTTGTAATTCGTTCCCATTCCTGGCATGGGACCTGAACATGCACCCAAGGACACATGTATAAATTTTCTAGCCATTTTGGTGAACTGGAGCATTTATTTGAAGTTCGGATTTGAATTATGGACATTAAATATCTAGGAAACTCAATTAATGTATAAAAAGGCCAAACGAACCCTGAATAAGTTTAAATTTCAGCACGGATATCTTGTCGTTCCATGTTGCCCGTAGAAGAAAATACAAGGCGAAAAGAGGCAGTGATTACGTTTCGCCCACAAGGGGGACACGATTCCCTAACGGAACCACGAGGCTTCTTTGAGAGAAGCTCCGGTTTGTTAGAGGCTTGTAATAAAACTTGCGCCAAAATGGACAAAAAAATTCCTCGACATACATGTGCCATGTCGTGACACCGTGCCAGGTTTCACGATTTTCGAGTGAGTTTTGGATTTACGGGGATTTAAAAAACGAGATTCTTCTCACAAAATGTTTTCAAATAGCACATGGTTCAATCACGAAAGCCGTGTGCCTACCAAACGTGGTTGAGGCCCCCTTCCCCCCTGCTGCGCGCGTGATCTGAGTCGTGCGTTTTGATTGGCCAGAACCCAAACCCCATGGATCATACGTGTGCACCGTTGGATGCTCCCAGATCTAATGGCAACCCTGAGACCTTTCAACATCACATGCAGTACATGGGTAAGCACTGTGCGCATGCGTCGTGCTAGCTCACACTTCCTTCTCTACTAGGTTTTCTAAACAGGCTACCGTTTCTTGCCACTCCTCTCATCGGTTTCCCGCCTCTTCTCCCATCGTTTTCCCGCTACTAGTGTCATTGCTCATTGAAGGCTAGTGGCGACACACTGGCCATGTAAATATCCCACACGGTTTCTAAAAGCACAAATGTGTGTGATAGGAGGGAGTAGGTCCCATAGGGTGACCAGCATGAAACGCCTTAATGGCAAGGAGGAAATTCTTATTAGCAAGGGGCGGCTTCCCATCCGCTAGCCTAGTCGAATAGAATGCAGAAGTTAAGTGTGCTCGGGCTGGAGTAGTCCAAGGATGGGTGACCCGGTGGGAAGTTGCATATCTCAAGCTTCATTTAAATTCCATGACACGGTCATTATAGAGATATAATATATATCTATAGTGACCTATCATGGCAATTATATAAACCTTGGGATCCTTGTTTTGCTAGTTTGTAGACTATGTTTTTATGGGTTATTTTTTGCTCTAAAAAATTAAAGAATTATTGACTTGACCTGTCATGGCGATATATAAACCTACTATGTTTTTATGGGTTATTTTTTGCTCTAAAAAATTAAAGAATGATTGACTTGACCTGTCATGGCGATTATATAAACCTTTTTCAGGTTGCATGCAGGGTATAGAGGGCAGGGTGTTCTTCTCGAGCATGTCTCCCTTGTGCAGCTTATAGACGTGGCACATATCTGTGGGCTCCCCAAGGTTTATATACTATCCTTTACCGACAATTAGGGGGGCCCACACAATCTATCCCTTTGACCCAACAACGAGAAGGGTTTGGCCATGATGGTGTCCTATTCATACTAGTAAGGTACACATGCATTGCATGCATGAGATTTGGTAACCAAATTATGAATAAATACCACACTATAGCATGTAAGCTTTGAGTCATATATGCAAGATGTAGATGTTCGTTTAATTCTTGTAGTTCATCTCATCCAAATTCAATTAGTTTTATAAAAAAATCTATTTTAAGATTCATGGAATTGTGCATTGTAAAACTTAAAGTAAAAACAAAAAGTGACAATTCATTTAGAAAAAAAAGTTTGGGCAATTAAGATATGGAAGATTCTAGAGAACAAAGGAGAAGTGCTTGTGTTTTGAGGTTTGTGCATTATGCTTAAGTTCAACCATGGAGTCTTCTAGATTGTACATGTGGCAGAATCTTGTGGAATGTAGATGATATCCAACGGCCAATAATGCTCGGGTTTGCCATCTTTGTACTGTCGGATTAGCTTCATCCAACGACCAACTTTCAAAGTTATTCACACACTACATAGGGGTATAGATATAGATGTGTCCGATGGTAGACCAAATAAAGTTTAAGCACATGCGTGGGACGACCCCCCCCCCCTGCCGCCTCGAAGTTGGGAAACCGACATCATACATATTGAACTAGGCTTGGAGTCGGGTACGGTGTTCGGTTTGTAATGTAGTTGGTGGCCCATCGAAGTTGTGCATTCGGGATTTAACACATCACACACCACCGTACCCATAAATATTTTCGGTCCGCATGCAGTGTATATGGGGTCTTTTGATCGACTAGGTCTCCCTTGTGTGGTTTTTTGTGATGGCACGCATATCTGTGGGCTCCCCGAGTGTATATATCACCCCTTTGACCGATAATGAGGGGTATGTGTTGGCCATGAATGGATTCCTCCTAGTTCGTGTTAGGGCCGATTACTATCACATGTCACTCAACCAAAGCCCGAGCTCATGCGTTGCCAGGATTCCCTCACACATGCTCGGATTGCTGGGTTCGACCTACATCATACCCTGCGTATCTCGTCCTTAACTACCTTGCCTTCATGGTTGTTGTATGTATCGAGAGGTAGACACCACGTCTAAATTATACATTATTCTATATTGAAAACACACATCACCCCTTCCCAACGTACATCATTTTGGTCCGCATGCAAGAGGTGCTAGTTTTGTGGTCCCTCTCATGCGATTTTTATGATGGTTCAATCTATTGGCCCAAGCGGTTTATCGACGACAACAACAACTGTTGTTTGACCAAACGATAGATTCATTGGTCCGTCTTATGGTAGGTCATGGCAACATGCATGTATGACCAAAGTATCGATCATTATGTGCATCCGCCCCGCTGACACGAAGTGGGAGGTGGTGGGGCAAGCATCCTAGCTAGGTACGACATTATGTCATTATATATATATATATATATATATCCAAGGGTACTTTCGGGTTTGCGAGGCAGGTGCCACCAAAGTTATGCATTGTGTATTTAAAGTTTTAAACACCCCCAATATTCCTACATATATTTGGCCACCTCCAGGTGGTTCTTGACTTTTGGCCCCTCTCATCGATCTTTGATGACGCGCCCAACCGTGGGCCCGCGCGCTCAAAGTTATGCATTGGAATTTTGAACTTTGCAGACCACCTTTTTCACTCATATATATTTGGGCCACATGCTGGTGGCTACCTTCTGACCCTCTCTAACATTTTTTTGCTGCAAAGACTCTGATGACGCTCAACGGACACGGGTATAATATCTTAACCATGTGCGATACAAGTGCGATGTGAATAACCACGCCTGCGCAAGCACGAGTAAAGGTGGAGGTACTGGCTCAACCGTGTGCGATGCAAGTGCGTTATAAAATCACCACAACCGCACAAGTGCGAGCAAAGGGTGGAGGTACTGGCTTAACCGTGTGCGATGCAAGTGCGCTATAAAATCACCACCTGTGCAAGCTAAAGGCGGGTAAGTTTGTTTGGAAATTAGGACGAACCGTGTGTGATAGACCAGCTAGCTAGAAATATAAAAACAAACTACCTGCCTTGAGCGTTGCAAAAAACGGCGGTTCCGCCACTTTTCCTTATTATCATACACTCATATTGTTATTGGACCATGCGCGATCTTGGGCACTCCCGCCCTGCATCAATTCCTTTACCCAAATTTTAGTAGCCGCTGTACTTCAACCATAACCCACACTCCTCCAGCACCGACCTTATAGTAAAATTGCCGTAGCCGAGGCATTTGAACCGTCGCCCTCCATCGTCCACCACCATCTCCACCCACCATTACTAAATTTTTCAGTAGCCATGGTGTATCCTCAAACACCCCCTCCATAGTCCCCCACCCGCCCCTCCCCCCTCGAACCCTAGCTCGCGGCCGGCGCCGCCACCAACCCTGTCGGTCTGCCCGTTCCTCCTAGCTTAGATAATAAAATTTAGGTTACCTAGCGATTCCCATACCATCGCCCCACTCCCCTGAGTTTTTAGATGAGGCATGCGGTGTCCCTCCCTGCCAGATCCACATCCCCTGCTATAGAATGCCGCAGCCTAAGCTCGACCACGTATCCCGGGGAGCCCGACGAGTGTTTGGCCAAGAATAGGATTATCATGGCCTCTCCGGCAGATGTTGGCGAGGTGGCCGCCATTCGCCCCGACCTGTCGATCCCGGATTAATACGTCGCAGCGGAAGCCGGCGAAGACGTTGACTACGTTGCCATGCCGAAGGCTTCGTGTCAGTGGGCTAGCGTATTACTATATCTCGGGAAAGCTGGCTACGACATCAAGCTCGTCCACAACGACGGCTTCACGCGGGCCATGTCATAGGTTAAGTGGTCCATCCCCGACCCCTCTGGTTCAACCGCCGTCGATCTCTTCGATGGCCCTGCCGCTGATCTCCTCCGCAAAGCGGTCAAGGATTTGCGATCTTTATACGCCATCGAGCCAATTTTGTCATTTCTCAAGGACACGTTCTATGGCGGATGCTTGTGATCCTCAATTGCCAAGTCAGATCTCATGGACCATGACCACGAGGAGGGCACCCATGTAGGTTCTTCCAAGGTGAAACAGCCCATCCGTGACATCAGAGAGCGCACCATGGGTTTGTGCTCTTCCAACTAGAAGGATCCCGTCCATGAAATGTGAGGCAACATTCTATCAGCAAATCTTACATTTTCTAGCTTGCCAACCCGTACCCTTTGTTGTAGTAGCATTTGTCGTGCGATGCTTTAACTGTGTCGTGTTTAATTATTTCAGTTATGCAAAAATGTATTGTTCAATAGGGCTATGTGATGTTTACGTATGAATTTCCACTTCAGTTTCACGAATGGCTATATTTGGTTGTTTATAGTGAGTAGATGCCTTGTTTATCTATATTTGGTTGTTAGGTTGGTTGGAGTGAGCATTTTTCCAGTTATCGAGCAGATGCCTTGTTTATATGTATTTGGTTCTTAGTTTGGTTGCAGTGAGCATTTGTCCAGTTATCAAGCAGATGCCTTGTTTATCTGTATTTGGTTGTTAGGTTGCTTTTTTTAGCATTTGTCCAGTTATCAAGCAGATGCCTTGTTTATCTGTATCTGCTTGTTAGGTTGGTTGCAGTGAGCATTTGTCCAGTTTTCAAGCATATGCCCTATTTATGCTTGTTAGGTTGGTTGCAGTGAGACTCTGTCCAGTTTTCAATGGCTATATTTGGTTGTTATACTGGTCATTTATGCCTTGTTTATTTCAGTCATTCACAATGTGTTGTTCATTATGTGCAAGTCGGAACTGTGCCGCTCGACTACATCAATACCAGTTTGAACGGCTATATTTGGTTCCAGTTATTCCTGGTGTAGTTAACACATGCCCTTTATTTCAGTTTTACACATTTATCCAGTGTGATGTTTAAGCATTACCTACGTTCTATTCATTTTCAACAATACCAGTTTGAATTGCAATATTTGATGGCTGTTAAGCCTGCTGTCGGTAACATTGCCTTCCATTTTATATCTGCTTTAACATCATGCTGAAACCAACACATTCAAGCTATCATTTGGAGATGATGTTGTTTACCTTTGCTATATTTGTTTGATGTTAAGGTTGTTGTATTTATCATGCCTTTCCACTACTTATGCAGGACAACAACGGGAGTGGCCACCATTTTCCGCCGAGGTTAGCTTCATCCCTCAACTTGTACTCCCCCCGTCGTTCCATAATGTAGTGCATATAGATCTAGGCCTGGACACTTGTTAGCTTCTAAAATTGACTTGTTGCTTGTAGGTACATATGCCCTTGAAAAGGATCCAAACATCGACCCTTTTTGCGTATGGGGCAATGAGATATTCATGAACAAGCATCATGTGAGGAAACCGATAAGTATTATTAGCAAAAAGATACGAGTGGTGGCAAGCAAATTATGTTTTTATGCTCTATCCAACACAACAGTGAGCTGTAGGATGCTAACTACAAACTCTGCAGCCTTCTCTTTTTACTGCCCATAATGAGATGTTAGACAACAATGTGTGAATCTTTTTCATTCGCAATGGTTCCCGAAGCAGTTCACTCAAGACTACCACGCAAAGTACATGATTGGTGGACACGCAATGAAGGTTAAAGTATTTCATCCAAACTACAATGAGCATCAAGAAGTCTTAATGAAGACATTGAAGGATGGATGGGCAAACCATCACAAGGGGTTGGCCTAGAGTCGTGCGCGCATTACGCATGGAGGAGGGCACAATATGGACATTCCACTTCACCTTCTCCAGCAACCAAAATGTCTTTTGCCACTCTATTTACAGTCTTAAGTACAACTGTGGTTCATCATTCTTTAGTTGGTGCTTCTGTAGTTCTTCAGTATATGTACCTATGCTTCGAATTATGCGTTCGTGGTTGAACCTATATTTGTAATAAACATGGTTGGATATCAAATAAGTGATTGCCTACTTTCAAATTCAAAACATGTGATTTTTACATTAGGGACTACACTGCACACGGTTTGCGAAAACAGAATGTTTGTGATAGACGTGGAGATCAGAAACGTTTCTAGGATCACTACGTGTGCAATCAATCTCCACTGGACACACGATGTCCCCCTGAAAACTGTTTACGTGAGGCCACCTTACGCAAACGTTTACCACATAAAAACTGTGTGTGATGGATAGCCTTTGCTACACAGTTTCTTCTACGCACCGTGTGTGATGCATTCAATAACGCAAATGATAAAATTGTTAATATCATGTGCAATGGCAATGCTATCACAAACGATTTAATGAGGAAAATTATATGTGATGTACCTGTGAACGAAAATGTTTTCCTTGGAGCGACTGTGTGGGATGTACATACGAACGGAAACGTTTAGCGGGGACTGACTGTGTGGGATGTACTTGTGGCTGGAAACAATTTTCGCCTGTATAATTGTATTTTTAGCTCTACTGTACGTATTTCCGTATTTGAATGCTCGCTGGTCGCATGCGACCTCATTTTGCCGAGCGTGTGTGCCAGGAGGGCATATCCCCGATGGTTTCTGGGTCGTGTGGGAAGGACCCCCTATCGCCATCACTCACTTGGCGACGGTTCAGAATGCCGTCGTGGAAAGGGGTTAAAAACCGTTTGTATAGCACTGACGCGTACCAGTGTGTATAAAAAGGCAAAACGAACCGTGAATAATTTCATATTTTTAGGACGACGCTACTATAGTTGCATGTTGCCTCTGTAAAATAAATCAAGGTGGGAAGAGACAGTGTATGTCATTTCACACAGATAGGTGACAAGGTCCCTCTCGGAACCATGAGCCTTTTGAGAGAAGCTCCAGTTTGTAAGAAGTTTGTACCAAAACTTGCCCCAAATTGGACTAATTTTTTACCATGGCATGTTGGTGCTATGACATAACACCATGCCAAGTTTCATGATTTTGACGCGAGTTTTGGATTTACAGTAATTTTAAAACCAGGTTTCTCAATGTTTAATGTCGAGTCGGCAGCTTTTCCTCGTGGGTCCCAAATGATAAATCCAAATATGTCACTACCATGCGGCTTTTGTTTTTAAGAATTACATCCCATTTGGTGTGCAAGCTGAAAATGATTTTGTGGGTGCTGGTGGGCTCTAAGAACTTATGGTTCTGTAATGAACAAAGATCTCAAGGATCCCACGAGAGTGATGTTCTTTCCCTATGTTGTGAATGCTTATAATAACTATATCTTAATTAAAGAAATGGAAAGCCATTGGCCTAGTATGAACGAAAATATGGGTCAAAGCCGAGTTGAAAATGGCAACAATATCTAACTCCAGCTAACAAACAGTACAAAAGCATGAGGATTAATTGCTCATCAGGTTTAGAAAAAATCCAGATTGAACAGGACAATGACATCTAACTCAACCAAAGTTTTCGGCAGTCACAATCAAATGAATTGGTCTTATCCATAAAATCAAGATCCCGACCAGAAATTCTACTGGTCCATGATGACAAGCTGTTGTAAATAGAAGTCGAACACGATCAGAAGCCCTTAGGTCCACCTGAAACTTCTTTTTATGTTGCTCAACACTTGCAACTGTAAGAAATTTCTTGTTGAAAAACATAATCCTCACGGACAATAGTGCCCTCGCATTCAACATGAAGAATGTGACAAAGCTAGTGTTTGCATTGTTGGATGCATATCCTTCCAGCACTACGGTCTCCAAACGAATGTCATGAGATGTAAGAAAATCCTAGTGCTTCTTGAACCATCGATTGGTTATACCTTCTCGTCCATGTGTTAGTGCCTAATTAGAGATGAAGATTGAAAACTGTTAATGTCTAAAAAAGATTATGTTGAAAGAATGATAGCTGAACGATTTATTATAGTACATTATATATGGGCTTTCAATGTGCGTGAAATCATCACCTTTATATACAAATTCTCCAGACATTGAAAGCAATGTAGCAAGCCAATAATTATGTTCATTATGTTTAGATCAAAACACCACATACTGATATGAAAGCTCTTGACAGAATCCACCACCACTGATAGGATGGACAAGCTCTTCATTGAGCATAGAACATAATTTTAGTACCAAAACTTTACTCTAAGATGATACTTAACTTATGCGCACAAATGAAAAAAAGGAGATTACAAAAGTTTACGTGATAGTACCTCAATAGGTGTGGAGCCAAACATCATTTTGAACCATCTAAAAGGATCACGAATTGCACCCAAGGTCTCCAGTTTAGGTGCAGAGACTACAGTTATTTGCGAAGGTACTATAACAGAATCAAGGAGCAACCTTTTAAGTGAAGGGGCATCTTCAATGATGAGACCATGTCCAAAAAAACAGATTCCCATGCTTACAAGGTGGGGCGAATTTATTGTGAGACAGTGGATATGAATTTCCATTCCAAAAACAAGCAGCAAGCGCTATAGGGCAGGGTAGCTGGAGTGTATGATGTTGTGCAGTGTGGCCTCCAATAGATCAACCACCACAAGCACAAGTTTTTTAGCAGTGGGAGTCGAAGCATTTGTAGCAGATTGTCTGCTAGATGGCACCAGGCGAACATGGAAGTGTGGAGAGAGGAGGAAAACTATGAGATGGACATCGTGGTGAGGGGACAGATACATCGGTTCGTGGTATGTTACATAAATAGTCATGGTAGAACTCAAGCTGCTGGAGTTTATCAAATTAACGGGATGTCAGCCAGGCGGACACCGTGCAGGGTATGTCCAGCATGTAGCATGTCGGGATGAAGATGCATTGAACAGAGCCCTCGTGGGAGGAGATGATGGCTCCGAGGAGTTCAGAATCATCATCGACAGATAGCTGACGACAATCGAGATTAAGAGGCACGGTACACCACAGAGTGCGCCACCGAGATGTGAGGACTTGTGTGCGGCAGCCATCCTTGGTGGGGAGAAGGGAGATGATCTCCCCAAGGACGTCGTCCGGGAGATCGCTAATGCGGTCCGACTGAGATTCTACTGGTTCCTCTGGTCCAGGGAGGCCACTTTTGGCCGCACAACCGGGTCCAAGATCTACAATCGGCAGTGGCGCTGGCCGGAGCCTCATCTGTGTACATACCAATCTGAAAGAAAAAATGGCATAACATGTAGGACATTCAATATCAATTCTCAAGATCGGGAAGAGAAAAAGGCACAAACATATATGTAGGCATTCAAAATCAATTCTCAAGATCTGGCCATGAATTATTAGCACACAAGCTAACCCTAGTTGGATTATTAGCAAAAATCATTTGTACAGAACAAATAATTAATCACTAACTCTATACGGATAACATTTAAACAATCAATACACTATGTGCATCTAACAGATCTTAATTACTCTGATTTCATGGACTGAGATAACATAACCATAGGATTTGTATTCCAGAAAAAATTATAGTGGGGGGAGTAACTAGAGAAAAGACATGATATGTTTGCCGCACAAATGGGTATATAGATGACTAACCGGTTTTCCGTCAGAACCACAGTCGTTGCCGGAGTTTTTGTTGACCTCAGGCTCCGGCTGGGGGGGGGGGGCACGACGGCGCCGACGAAGTCAAGGTTGTGCTGCTGCCCGCGTGAGACCTCGTCGGCGGTGACGACAACCTCTGTGCCCAGCTTCACGCGTTGCGCGGGTGCTTTACCATCCCCGACGTCGCCACTGCCACCGATGGTGCACTTCGGCGACATCCTTATACACTCCAGAGTCCATACGTTAGTGACCACTTTGGACCGGTGGTGCGGCCGCCTATTATGGCCGGCGGGTCGGGCGGGCAATTAATACGGACTAGTGGCAGCGAGGTAGGTTGCAGGCAAAAGTTGCCTCGCCTCCCAGTGAGCCTACACGGCGGACTTCTACCATTCCTAGCATCATTTCACACAGCCACTCGCATGCCTCCCATCAATACGCACACCTGCACACACGCCTATGAGGCGGACTGCTTGGATGCGTCCTGTCAACTCATGCCTGCTCGCACAACACACGGGGCTTGTGGCAGCACGTATATTTTTTGGTTTATTTTCTGCCGCTCTACTGCTTAACTAAAGCATGGCATGGCCTAACGCACAGGTCGGAATAAATAATCTGTTTGAGATATTGGTTGCCAGTTTTTAATAATCTCCCGTTTGTAATAAGATTATATCAAAACGGGTCTCGTTGATGAAAAAATACAATATCATAGTCTACTGGTGTCCATATATGACACCACGATAAGTTTCATGAATTTCAACTAAGTTTTTGATTTACTGAATTTTAAAAATATATATTCTCAATATTTTGAAATCTCTTGCATAGGGAAACATGCACCCAAGGAAACATACGATTTTGTAACCCATTTTGGTGCACATGTAGCTCAAATCTGATTTTTGCACATTAAATCCCTAGGAAATCAATCAATGTATAAAAATGGTCAAATAATGTCTATTTAAACAAAATTAACATGACACTCTACCTTTCTTCACATGTTCACTGTAGAAAAAGTTTGGCATGCCTCAGAGTGGCTGTGGTGGTGCGGGATGTGTGTGTTTGTCTGTGTGGGGGTGGGGGGAGGGGTCCGGCAGTACACTACGAGTCGTTAACCTCCATGTGGGATTATTGATCTTTTTTGAGTCATATATGCCACATCAAAGTCGTGAATTGGTTATTTAATTTATTACACAACCCTTTCATACATAATGTTTGGGCCACATGCATGCATTGGTGGTCCTCTCGGACACTCTCCCTCGTGCGGTCATCAGCGACGTGCCCATTCGTTAGCCTGCAAAGGTTTTTAGTTTCCACCGACAATGAGAGGCATTGATTTGACTAAAAGGTGGATTCATCTTGGCATGTGTGCGGTGTGGATCATGGTGGGATTCCATATCAAAGTTCGAGCACGTGCGTACACACTCCCGCCGGCTTGAAGTGAGGGGGTGATATGTCTCCAACGTATCTATAATTTTTGATTGTTCCATGCTATTATATTATCATTATTGGATGTTT
Organism: Triticum aestivum; assembly: GCF_018294505.1. Lineage (NCBI taxonomy): Eukaryota > Viridiplantae > Streptophyta > Magnoliopsida > Poales > Poaceae > Triticum > Triticum aestivum. The sequence goes on from NC_057797.1 coordinate 385,303,582, forward strand.
TATAATCATTTTATAGTCATTTTGTATCATTCTTTGGTACTAACCTATTGACTTAGTGCCAAGTGCTAGTTGTTGTTTTTTACATCGCTGGTAATCAATACCAAACGGAGTCCAAATGCAGCGAAACTTTTTCTAGATTTTTTTGGACCAGAAGACATCCAATGGGTCGAAGAAGCACCTGGGGGTGCTTCGAGGGGAGCACAACCCACCAGGGCGCGCCTGGAGGCCCAGGTGCGCTCTGGTGGGTTGTGCCAACCTCGGGTGCCCCCGGACCACCTCTTTGCTCTATAAATACCCCAATATTCCAGAAACCCTAGGGGAGTCGACGAAAATCAATTCCAGCCGCCGCAGAGTCCAGAACCACCAGATCAATCTAGACACCATCACGGAGGGGATCACCACTTCCATTGGTGCCTCTTTGATGATGTGTGAGTAGTTCCTTGTAGACCTTCGGATTCGTAGTTAGTAGCTAGATGGTTTCCTCTCTCTCGTTTGATTCTCAATACAATGGTCACTTGGAGATCCATACGATGTAATTATTTTGCGGTGTGTTTGTTGGGATCCGATGAACTTTGAGTTTATGACCAGATCTATCCCTTTTTTATCCATGAAAGTTATTTGAGTTTCTTTGATCTCTTATATGCATGATTGCTTATAGACTCGTGTTTCTTCTCTGATATTTTGGTTTTGTTTGGCTAACTTCATCTATTTATCTTGCAATGGGAAGAGGTGCTTTGTAGTGGGTTCGATCTTACGGTTCTTGATCCTAGTGATAGAAGGGTAACCGACACGTATGTATCGTTGCTACTAAGGATAAAACGATGGGGTCTATTTCTACATAAATAGATATTGTCTACATCATGTCATCATTCTTATTGCATTACTCTGTTTCTCCATGAACTTAATACACTAGATGCATGCTGGATAGCGGTCGATGTGTGGAGTAATAGTAGTAGATGCAGGCAGGAGTCGGTCAACTAATCTTGGACGTGATGCCTATATAATGATCATTGCCTGGATATCGACATAATTATTTGAAGTTCTATCAATTTCCCAATAGTAATTTGTTTACCCACTGTTTGCTATTTTTCTCGAGAGAAGCCACTAGTGAAACCTACAACCCCATGTCTCTTTCTCATATTATTTGCTTTTGCGATCTATTTTATTTGCCTTTTATTTTCAGATCTATTAAAACCAAAAATACAAAAATACCTTGCTGCAATTTATTTTATTTGGCGTTCTATCTATCAATATTTACAACTCTCTCATGTCCGTTTCCCAATTTCTGGCACCGTTACCCGAAAGGGATTGACAACCCCGTTTATATGTCGGGTCGCGAGTATTTGTTATTTGTGTGCAGGTGTTCTTTACGTAGTGTTTCTTTGTTCTTCTACTGGTTCGATAACCTTGGTCTCATCACTGAGGCAAAAACCTACCGTCTCTGTGCTGCATCATCCCTTCCTCTTTGGGGAAATACCGACGTAGTTCTAGCAGACATCAAAAGGAATTTCTAGCACTGTTGTCAGGGAGGATCATCTACATCTACTAGGTTCCTAATCACAAATCTCATCTCCTCGCAAGTTACATTATTTGCAATTTGCCTCTCTTTCTCCTCTCCCCCACTTCACAAAAATTTGCCATTTTATTCGCCCTCTTTTTTGTTCGCCGTTTTCTTGCCGCATCTGTTTTTGAGTGCAATCTTGTTTGAGTAGTCATGATGCCTCAAAGAAAATATTATGAAGTTCCTTACCCCAATATTTTGCTTGAAATTGAGAAAAGTACTAAGGAATATATGACTACACAATTTGAGCACAATGAATATTTTACCGAAGAACATAAGGAACACTCCGTTGTGCTAGATGCTATTACAAAACAACTTGATGATATTAGTAAAGAAGTTTGCAATCCCCAATCTAAGTATGCTTTTGCTGAAAGTTTGCTAAGAAAAATATCTGACACACAAGCTACCCTAGTAAATCAAATGGCCGCTAAACCAATCTTGTTAGATGATAAAAGTGATGAAGACCTTAAAATGCATGGTGTTTCTTCTATTGATTCCTTGTTTAGTAAAGTTAAGATTGATGAAAAAGGGACTGGAGAAGAGTCAACTTTATCTAGAAGGCGTCCCGATAATCCAGAGGATGAAAATCTTGTTGAGAAAATTGATAAAAGTGGGTTTGAAGAGGTCAAAACTTTAGCTAGTGATGTACCCACTCTGTTCGATTAAAAGACTTTAATTATGATAGTTGCTCTTTGATTGATTGTATTTATTTGTTGAAATCCATTATAAATTCACCCCATGCTTATGAACTAAATAAAGCTTTTACTAACAATATTGTTGATGTTATGATGAAAGCTTTGGAAGGAAAGTTGGAATTAGAAGTTTCAATTCCTAGAAAATTGCATGATGAATGGTAACCTACTATCAAAGTCAAGATTAAAAATTATGAGTGTTTTGCTTTTGTGACTTGGGTGCTAGTGTTTCTACAATTCCGAAATCTTTATGTGATGCGCTTGGTATTACCGATATTAAAGAGTGTTCTTTAAATTTGCACTTGGCGGATTCTACTATTAAAAAGCCTACGGGAACAACTACTGATGTTCCTATTCTTGCAAATAGGAATTATGTGCCCATAGATTTTATTGTTCTTGATATTGATTGCAATCCATCTTGTCCAATTATTCTTGGTAGACCGTTTTTACGCACTATTGGTGCCGTGATTGATATGAAAGAAGGCAATATTAAGTTCCAATTTCCACTAAGGAAGGGTATGGAACACTTCTCTAGAACATGAATTAGGCCACCATATGAATCAATCATGAGGGCATACTATGGATGTCGAAATAAAGATGACAAAACTTAGATCCTTGCTTTATGCCTAGCTAAGGGCCTAAAACGATAGCACTTGTTGGGAGGCAACCCAATGAATAAAATTTGTTTTTTCTTTTTTCTTCCTATTTGTCGGTATACAAAAGTAGGGGTCCTTTTTGTACCCTTTACTTGTGCGCGGGCAGTCGCAGCCACACACCTGAGGCCGCGCTTGGTGGGACAAAAGAGGAAGCAAAGACACAAGACTACCAGAGCCGTGCTTGAGACCAGAGGCATGAAGAGCAGAGGGGCGAGGTGAAACTCCCTTGGCAAGGCTCTTGCCGGGGTGGCCTTCACGGCCCCGGCAAGAGCCTTGCCGGGGCGACTTGCCCAACACCAACAAGGCCGCCACCCTTCGAGTCTAAGAGTCCGACACCATCAACGACATCGGAACCAAGGCTCGGGAGGCACCTCCATGGTGGCATGCAGACCTTTGTGAAGACAAAGGGCCTGCGAGGCCTAGATGGGAACCAAGAAACAAGACAATAGCAACGCCCCTTGCCAAGGATGCCCACGAGGCCCCGGCAAGGCTCGTGCCAAAGATACCCATGAGGCCCCGGCAAGACCCTTGCCGGGAAGATCAGCAAGAACACGACAAGGCCTTGCCGCCCCGTCACCACCCCAGCTCAGCAGCCGACCCACCAACTAAGCAGGTACCCATGTGGCAGTGCGTGGCTCCTAAACCAACTAGTCAAGAACCTACGTGGTGGCATGTAGATCTTTGTGAAGACCCTGCCACCACGCCAGCTCAGCAGCCTGCCAGCCTACATGGCGTTGCTTGCCTCGTTGGCCTGGACAGATGTCGGAGCAAGACGAAGCGGCCACAGACGGGACGGGCTTCACCGCCGTCCCCGATAAAGCAAGAGGAGACCTAAGTAGCACATTTAATGCGTTTTGTCCCGTGATGTCAGGCAATAAAATCGACTACTATACAACTTTCCACCTCCTGTGTGCCACTGTGGAAGCCCCTTTCACTATAAAAGGAGGCCCGCGGCGTACTGTGAGAGGATTCAGACTTTTTGGACCCAGCATGCTTTGTAGCTAGTCCAAGAACACCAGCTAAACACAAACCAGTAGGAGTAGGGTATTACGCATGATTTGCGGCCCAAACCTGGATAAAATCCCCCCCCCCCCGCGTTGATCTTCTAAACCCGCTCTTTTTACAGCCCCGCACCCCGGCAAATGTAGTAGGGATTCCCTGTGATCCCATAGGTGTCGTTCCAGAGCCTCGACATCTTTGGTGTGCCAGGTAGGGGGGACAAGCTGTGAAAATCAAGTTTGGAAGTTAGCGCATCGACTTCATCATCACCATGGCCCAAAGAAAAGGGGACCACAACGATCGGGTCATCCGGAGCCGGCCCATCCACGCCAGCACGAGCAGGCGACCGGGTGGCCAGGATGGTGCCAAAGACATGGCCTGCGAGCATCCATGACATTCTAGCAATAGGACCCAGGCAAGCGGCATCGTTCGGATTCGAGATGATGAGTCGCGCGCTGCTGGGTCCGGGGGCGGGGCCGTGCTACACACACGTGGCGCGGCAACCTCTACGACACCCTATCTGGCATCCGCGCCGCGGATTTCCCAGGCCGCGCGCGATGAGCAACACCACAACACCGGAGCTCCCGGGCACCGCCGCGGGAAGAGCCCTGTGTGCCACTCTTAGGATGCAATAGGCCGGCGTACGCGCCCGAATGCCGGTGGAGTGGTGTGCGACCCTGAGACTGTGACAGAGCTCCTTCTAACTTGGTTTGAAGTTGGAGCGCGTCGCAGTCCATGCGGCTTTCGCCACCGCCCACACCAGCAGAAGTGTCGGCGTGCGTGCAACTACTCCTTGACTTCCCCCCTACTACGGAGAAGCTCGATGAGTGGAGGGCCACCATCCGAAGCCTCATCAGCTTCGCCAATAAAGACGAGCCGCTCCCAGCAGGACCCTCATGCCGGTGTTCTGTCAAACTAGTGCATGCCAGCAGTGGGAGGACCGGAGATGACGCGACCACGCTACACTCTCCTGCTCCATGGTCGCGATAGCAGCCACCGGCTCGTCAGGCTGACGCCTATGACAACATTTCCACAGCGTCGTCCGACCCGCGAACCCGTTGTGACCAACGTCGAGTTATTCAAAAGCGAGCTTAGGAAGGCACTTGGACTACCATCGAGCGACGGCGGGAGGCGCGCCATCAGTCCAATCGGCATGCAGGGCCTGCTACGGACCACCCAGCGCCGGGGGGCTCTGGCGACCTACCTTACGAGGTGGTTTGTCTGGCCTTTACCTGAGAGCCGCGACAGTTCCAGTGGCCCTCCCACCGCACGTTCAAGCCTGATGTTGGGGAAAAGTACAACGACAAGACTCACCCGTCGGAGTTCCTCAGCATCTACACCATCGCGATGCAAGCCACCGAGCTCGCGATGACAAGGTGATCGCCTACTACTTTCCGTTGGCCCTTAAGCCCAATGTCATGTCGTGGTTGATGCACCTGCCAGTGGATTCCATCTCTTCCTGGTCGAATCTGTGCCACGAGTTTGTTGGCGCCTTTACCGGAGGCCACCAAGATCATGGCCATGCAAGTGACTTGCATGTCATCCCCCAGAAGGATAGTGAGTCCCTGCATAGTACATACAAAGATTCAGCCGTGTGTAGTACACCATCCCAGATGTTCATCCCGCCGCTATCATCACTTCGTTCCATCAGAACGTACGCAACCGTAAGATGCGTGAAGAGCTGGCAATGAGCAAGGTCAAGGATGTAGCCGAACTTTATGTTCTGGCAGATAGATGTGCTCGGGCTGAAGAAGGAAGTACCCCGGCAAGGATGCCGGTGCGGAAACCGACTCCACGGACGAAGACGTCGGCGCCCCGATGGAGAAGGGTCGGCGCCGCAATGGGAAGCGTAAGGGCAAGACTGTGCTTGCCGTTGAGGGATCCAGCGACCCCGATGCCGCCAAGAAGGCCAAGGATGACGACCCTAGCAAGGAGGTTGCTTGGTGCGCCGCCTGCCGGGCCTTGGCGTCCGCCAACAAGCCAGGAGGCTCCGACAAGTAGTACTACAAGATCCACCGCACCAAGGGCCATGACCTCCAGAACTGCCGACAGGTTGAGCTGCTTGTAGAAAAACAGAAGGCTGAATATGAAAGGCGGGACAAGGAGAAGGGCCAGGATGGTGCTGAGGGGTCCGGCAAGAGGCGTGGCGGGCAAGGAGGTCACCGCGGCAAAGATAATCAACAAGAGAGGCCCGCTCGAGGCCATAATAAAAGAGAGGAAGACGATGACCACGACGAGGATGACGAGTCTAGCAAGCACGAGTTCCAGAAAGCTACATAGGCCATGTGCGTCAACGGTGGCGCCTCATTACATACCTCTCACCGCCACTAAAACAGTGGGCACGAGAGGTCTCCGCAGTGGAGCCATCGTTCGATGCCCAGAAGCCACTGAAGTGGTCCCACACACCCATCATTTTTGACACTGGGGATCACCCTGATCGCACAACTGTGGTCGGGTGTTTGCCGTCGTTGGTCTCACCAACAATACACACCTCAAGGTGACAAAAGTGCTGGTTGACGGTGGGGCCGGTTTGAACTTGATCTCATCCACTGTGATCAAGAAGCTGCAGATTCCTGATGGAGATCTCTGCTACGTCTCGAGCTAGCGTTGGTTTTCCCCGAAGAGGAGGGGGTGATGCAGCACAGTAGCGTAAGTATTTCCCTCAGTTTTTGAGAACCAAGGTATCAATCTAGTAGGAGGTCACGCGCAAGTCCCTCGTACCTGCACAAAACGGTAGCAACTCGCAACCAACGCTTAGGGGTTGTCAATCCCTTCACGGTCACTTACGAGAGTGAGATCTGATAGAGATAATATTTTTGGTATTTTTGGTATAAAGATGCAAAGTGAAAAGTAAAAGCAAAACAAGTAAAATAAAGTAATGGAGATTGATATGATGAGAATAGACTCGGGGGCCAAAGGTTTCACTAGTGGCTTCTCTGAAGAGCATAGATATTCTACGGTGGGTGAACAAATTATTGTTGAGCAACTGATAGAATTGAGCATAGTTATGAGGTTATCTAGGTATGATCATGTATATAGGCATCACATCCGTGACAAGTAGACCGACTCCTGCCTGCATCTACTACTATTACTCCACTCATCGATCGCTATCCAACATGCATCTAGAGTATTAAGTTAAAAACAGAGTAATGCCTTAAGCAAGATGACATGATGTAGAGGAATAAATTCATGCAATATGATAAATACCCCATCTTGTTATCCTCGATGGCAACAATACAATACGTGCCTTGCAACTCTTTCTGTCACTGAGTAAGGACACCGCAAGATTGAACCCAAAGCTAAGCACTTCTCCCATTGCAAGAACTACCAATCTAGTTGGCCAAACCAAACGGATAATTCGAAGAGACTTGCAAAGATAACTCAATCATACATAAAAGAATTCAGAGAAGATAATATTATTCATAGATAAGTTGGATCATAAACCCACAATTCATCGGTCTCAACAAACACACCACAAAAAGAAGATTACATTGAATAGATCTCCACGAGAGAGGGGGAGAACATTGTATTGAGATCCAAAAAGAGAGAAGAAGCCATCTAGCTACTAGCTATGGACCCGAAGGTCTGAAGTAAACTACTCACACTTCATCGGAAGGGCTATGGTGTTGATGTAGAAGCCCTCCGTGATGGATGCCCTCTCCGACGGAGCTACGGAACATGCCCCAAGATGGGATCTCGTGGATACAGGAAGTTGCGGCGGTGGAATTAGGTTTTTGGCTCCGTCTTTGGTCTAATGGGGGTACGTAGGTATATATAGGAGGAAGGAGCACGTCGGTGGAGCTCCGAGGGGCCCACGAGGCAGGGGGCGCGCCCAGGGGGGCGCCCTCCACCCTCGTGACCTCCCCGGAAACTTCTTGGAGTAGGGTCCAAGTCTCCTGGATCACGTTCGGTGAGAAGATCACGTTCCCAAAGGTTTCATTCCGTTTGGACTCCATTTGATATTCTGTTTCCTCGAAATACTGAAATAGGCAAAAAACATCAATTCTGGGCTGGGCCTCCGGTTAATAGGTTAGTCCCAAAAATAATATAAAAGTGGAAAATAAAGCCCAATATAGTCCAAAACAGTAGATAAAGTAGCATGGAGCAATCAAAAATTATAGATACGTTGGAGACGTATCAGGCATCCCCAAGCTTAATTCATGCTCGTCCTCGAGTAGGTAAATGATAAAAAGAGAATTTTTGATGTGGAGTGATACTTTGGCATAATTTCAATGTAAATCTTCTTAATCATGGTATGAATATTCAGATCCGAAAGGTTCAAGACAAAAGTTCATATTGACATAAAAATGATAATACTTCAAGCATACTAATCAAACAATTATGTCATCTCAAAATAACATGGCCAAAGGAAGTTCATTCCTACAAAATCATATAGTTAGGCTATGCTTCATTTTTGTCACACAAAGATGTTCCCAACTTCTATACCCCCGATGACAAGCCAAGCAATTGTTTCATACTCAAATTATCTCAAACTTTTTCAACCTTCACGCAATACATGAGCGCGAGCCATGGACATAACACTATGGGTGGTATAGAATATGATGATTTGGATTGTGTGGAGAAGACAAAAAAGGAGAAAGTCTCACATCAACGAGGCTAATCAATGAGCTATGGAGATGCCCATCAATTGATGTTAATGCAAGGAGTAGGGATTGCCATGCAACGGATGCACTAGAGCTAAGAATGCTCAACAAAAGAAAACTAGTGGGTGTGCATCCAACTTGCTTGCTCATGAAGACCTAGGGCATTTTGAGGAAGCCCATCGTTGGAATATACAAGCCAAGTTCTATAATGAAAAATTTCAACTAGTATGAACAAGACAAATTATGAGACTCACTATATGAAAATCATGGTGCTACTTTGAAGCACAATATATGAGACTCGCTACATGAAGAACAAGGTGCTACTTCGAAGCACAAGTGTGGAAAAAGAGATAGTAGCATTGCCCTTTTTATTTTATCTTTTTTTGGGCCTTTCTTTTTTTCCTTTCTTTTTGGCCTTTCTCTTTTTTTTTGATTGGGCAATGCTCTAATAATGATGATCATCACACTTCTATTGATTACAACATAATGATTACAACTCGATACTAGAACAAGATATGACTCTATATGAATGCCTCCGGCGGTGTACCGGCATGGTGCAATGAATCAAGAGTGACATGTATGAAAAATAATGCATGGTGGCTTTGCCACAAATACGATGTCAACTACAAGATCATGCAATGGCAATATGACAAAAGTAAAGCATGTCATGATGATGATGATGATGGAAGTTGCATGGCAATATATCTCGGAATGGCTATGGAAATGCCATGATAGGTAGGTATGGTGGCTGTTTTGAGGAAGATATAGAGAGGTTTATGTGTGAAAGAGCGTATCATATCACGGGGTTTGGATGCACCGGCGAAGTTTGCACCAACTCTCAATGTGAGAAAGGGCAATGCACGGTACCGGAGAGGCTAGCAAGTGGCGGAAAGGTAAAAGTGCGTATAGTCCATGGACTCAACATTAGTCAAAAGAACTCATATACTTATTGCAAAAATTTAGAAGTCATCAAAAATCAAGTACTACGCGCATGCTCCTAGGGGGATAGATTGGTAGGAAAAGACCATCGCTCCTCCCCGACCGCCACTCATAAGGATGCACAAGCCAGGTACACTTCATGCTTCAAATTTGTTACACAACTTTAAACATACGTGCATGCTACGGGACTTGCTAACTTCAACACAAGTATTTCTCAAATTCACAACTACTCAACTAGCACGACTATGATATTATCACCTCCATATCTCAAAACAATTATCAAGCATCAAACTTATCTTAGTATTCAACCCACTAAAAAGAAAGTTTCACATATCTTGAATACCAAGTATATTAACATTAAGCAAATTACCATGCTATTAACGACTCTCAAAATAATCTAAGTGAAGCATGAGAGATCAAGTTTCTTTAAAACAAACCACCACCGTGCTCTAAAAGATCTAAGTGAAGCACTAGAGCAAAAATTATCACGCTCAAAAAGATATAAGTGAAGCACATAGAGTAAACTATCAAGCTCAAAAGATATAAGTGAAGCACATAGAGTATTCTAACAAATTTCAATTCATACATGGCTCTCTCAAAAGGTGTGTACAGCAAGGATGATTGTGGTAGACTAACAAGTAAAGACACAAATAATACAAGACGCTCCAAGCAAAACACATATCATGTGGTGAATAAAAATATAGCTCCAAGTAAATTACCGATGGAAGTGGACGAAAGAGGGGATGCCTTCCGGGGCATCCCCAAGCTTTGACTTTTTTGTGTCCTTGGATTATCTTGGGGGTGCCATGGGAATACCCAAGCTTAGTCTCTTGCCACTCCTTGTTCCATAATCCATCAAAAGAATTCACCCAAAACTTGAAAACTTCACAACACAAAACTCAGTAGAAATCTCGTGAGCTCCGTTAGAGAAAGAAAACAAAAGAATACTTTAAGGTACTGTAGTGAACTTGTTCTTTATTTGTATTGGTGTTAAACCTACTGTATTCCAACTTCTCTATGGTTTGTAAACTATTTTACTAGCCATAGATTCATCAAAATAAGCAAACAACACACGCAAAATAGAATCTATCAAAAACAGAACAGTCTGTAGTAATATGTTACTAACGCAAACTTCTGTAACCCAAAAAATTCTACCAAAATTAGACGACCTGGTCAATTTGTTTATTGATCAGCAGAAATTGGAATCACTATTTTATCACGTTCTGGTGATTTTTGACAATTCGGGCACTGAGCGCAAAGATTCTGGAAATTACAGCAAGATCAAATAACTATCTTCCAAGAAGATCTAATAGGTTTAAGTTGGCACAAACACTAATTAAAAGATAAAACCACATATAAACAGAATCTAGATGGATTATTTATTCCTAAACATAACCAAAAACAAAAAACACAAAATAAAATTGGGTTGCCTCCCAACAAGCGCTATCGTTTAACGCCCCTAGCTAGGCATAAAAGCAAGGATAGATCTAGGTATTGCCATCTTTGGTAGGCAATCCATAAGTGGATCTCATGATAGATTCATATGGTAATTTTATTTTCTTTCTAGGAAAGTGTTCCATGCCCTTCTTTAAGGGAAATTGGAATTTAATATTCCCTTCCTTCATATCAATAATTGCACCAATCGTTCTAAGGAAAGGTCTACCAAGAATAATAGGACATGAAGGATTGCAATCTATATCAAGAACGATAAAATCTACGGGCACATAATTCCTATTTGCAACAATAAGAACATCATTAATTCTTCCCATAGGCTTTTTAATAGTGGAATCAGCAAGATGCAAGTTTAGAGAGCAATCATCAAAGTCACGGAAATCTAACAAATCGCACAAAGCTTTGGGGATAGTAGAGACACTAGCACCCAAATCACACAAAGCATGAAACTCGTAATTTTTAATTTTAATCTTAATTGTAGGTTCCCACTCATCATGGAGTTTTCTAGGGATAGAAACTTTCAACTCAAGCTTTTCTTCGTAAGATTGCGTTAAGGCATCAACAATGTGTTCGGTAAAGGCCTTATTTCGACTATAAGCATGAGGAGAATTTAACACGGATTGCAACAAGGAAATACAATCAATTAAAGAGTAATTTTCATAGTTAAATTTCTTGAGATCCAAAATAGTGGGTTTAGCAATATCTAGATTTTTATTTCTTTCAATCCCTTTTTTATCAATTTCATCATCAGGATCTAAAAACTCAGAATTCTTAGAACGCCTTCTAGGTAAGGGAAGATCATAATCAGATTCATCAAGATTCATATTGCAAAACAAAGATTTAATAGGGGACACATCAATAAATTTCAGATCTTCATCTTGATTTTCATAGGATTTAGAAGAAGACACTTTAATAAAGGCATCTTTGTAAGCACGCATCCTAGCGGTTCTTTCTTTGCACTCATCAATGGAAATTCTCATGGCTTTGAGAGACTCATTGATATCATGCTTAGGAGGAATAGATCTAAGCTTTAAAGAATCAACCTCAAGAGAAATTCTATCAACGTTCCTAGCCAAATCATCAACTTTAAGCAATTTATCTTCAAGCAAAGCATTGAAATTCTTTTGCGAATTCATAAATTCTTTAACACTACTCTCAAATTCAGAGGGCATCTTATTAAAATTTCCATAAGAGTTGTTGTAGGAATTTCCATAATTATTAGAAGGATTACTAGGATAAGGCCTAGAATTAAAATTCCCTCTATACGCGTTGTTAACAAAATTATTCCTACCAACAAAATTCACATCCATAGATTCACTATTATTCTCAAGCAAAGTAGATAAAGGCATATTATTGGGATCAGAAGAAACACTCTTAACAAATAAATTCCTAAGTTCATCCATCTTTTCACTCAAAACATTGATTTCTTCTATAGCATGCACTTTTTTATTAGTAGATCTTTCAGTATGCCATTGAGAATAATTAACCATAATATTATCTAGGAGTTTAGTAGCATCTCCTAAAGTGATTTCCATAAAAGTGCCCCCCGCGGCCGAATCTAAAAGATTTCTAGAAGCAAAATTCAATCCAGCATAATTTTTTTGTATAATCATCCACAAGTTCAAACCATGAGTAGGACAATTACGTAGCATTAATTTCATTCTCTCCCAAGCTTGTGCAACATGTTCATGATCAAGTTGCTTAAAATTCATAATATCATTCCTAAGAGAGATAATCTTAGCAGGAGGAAAATACTTAGAGATAAAAGCATCTTTGCACCTGTTCCAAGAATCAATACTATTTTTAGGCAAAGATGAAAACCACGCTTTAGCACGATCTCTAAGCGAAAAAGGAAATAGCTTCAATTTAACGACATCATTATCGACATCCTTTTTCTTTTGCATATCACATAAATCAACAAAGCCATTTAGATGAGTAGCGGCATCTTCACTAGGAAGGCCGGCGAATTGATCTTTCATAACAAGATTCAACAAAGCAGTATTGATTTCACAAGATTCAGTATTGGCAAGAGGAGCTATCGGAGTGCTAAGGAAATCATTGTTATTGGTATTGGTGAAGTCACACAATTTGGTAGCATCTTGGGCCATCACGACAAGCAAGCAAACTAACACACGAGCAAACAAAAGGCAAAGGGAAAGAGAGGGCGAATAAAACGGCAAGGGTGAAGTGGGGGAGAGGAAAACGAGAGGCAACTGGCAAATAATGTAATGCGAGAGATAGAGATTGTGATGGGTACTTGGTATGTTGACTTTTGCATAGGCTTCCCCGGCAACGGCGCCAGAAATGGCTCGTTGACAGGAGAGTAAATCTTGACTTGACTTGGCGTAGGCCTCCCCGGCAACGGCGCTAGAAATCCTTCTTGCTACGTCTCGAGCTAGCGTTGGTTTTCCCCGAAGAGGAGGGGGTGATGCAGCACAGTAGCGTAAGTATTTCCCTCAGTTTTTGAGAACCAAGGTATCAATCCAGTAGAAGGTCACACGCAAGTCCCTCATACCTGCACAAAACGGTAGCAACTCGCAACCAACGCTTAGGGGTTGTCAATCCCTTCACGGTCACTTACAAGAGTGAGATCTGATAGAGATAATATTTTTGGTATTTTTGGTATAAAGATGCAAAGTGAAAAGTAAAAGCAAAACAAGTAAAATAAAGTAATGGAGATTGATATGATGAGAATAGACCCGGGGGCCATAGGTTTCACTAGTGGCTTCTCTCAAGAGCATAGATATTCTACGGTGGGTGAACAAATTACTGTTGAGCAATTGATAGAATTGAGCATAGTTATGAGGTTATCTAGGTATGATCATGTATATAGGCATCACGTCTGTGAAAAGTAGACCGACTCCTGCCTGCATCTACTACTATTACTCCACTCATCGACCGCTATCCAGCATGCATCTAGAGTATTAAGTTAAAAACAAAGTAACGCCTTAAGCAAGATGACATGATGTAGAGGAATAAATTCATGCAATATGATAAATACCCCATCTTGTTATCCTCGATGGCAACAATACAATACGTGCCATGCAACTCTTTCTGTCACTGAGTAAGGACACCGCAAGATTGAACCCAAAGCTAAGCACTTCTCCCATTGCAAGAACTACCAATCTAGTTGGCCAAACCAAACGGATAATTCAAAGAGACTTGCAAAGATAACTCAATCATACATAAAAGAATTCAGAGAAGATTCAAATATTATTCATAGATAAGTTGGATCATAAACCCACAATTCATCGGTCTCAACAAACACACCACAAAAAGAAGATTACATCGAATAGATCTCCACGAGAGAGGGGGGGAACATTGTATTGAGATCCAAAAAGAGAGAAGAAGCCATCTAGCTACTAGCTATGGACCCGAAGGTCTGAAGTAAACTACTCACACTTCATCGGAAGGGCTATGGTGTTGATGTAGAAGCCCTCCGTGATGGATGCCCTCTTTGGCGGAGCTCCAGAACAGGCCCCAAGATGGGATCTCGTGGATACAGGAAGTTGCAGTGGTGGAATTAGGTTTTTGGCTCCGTCTTTGGTCTAATGGGGGTACGTAGGTATATATAGGAGGAAGGAGCACGTCGGTGGAGCTCCGAGGGGCCCACGAGGCAGGGAGGCGCGCCCAGGGGGGCGCCCTCCACCCTCGTGACCTCCCCGGAAACTTCTTGGAGTAGGGTCCAAGTCTCCTGGATCACGTTCGGTGAGAAGATCATGTTCCCGAAGGTTTCATTCCGTTTGGACTCCGTTTGATATTCTATTTCCTCGAAATACTGAAATAGGCAAAAAATAACAATTTTGGGTTGGGCCTCCGGTTAATAGGTTAGTCCCAAAAATAATATAAAAGTGGAAAATAAAGCCCAATATAGTCCAAAACAGTAGATAAAGTAGCATGGAGCAATCAAAAATTATAGATACGTTGGAGACGTATCAATCTCGAGGAGACGGGCAACTTTCAAGGGGTCAACCCAGGAAGGAGCCATCCAAAAGGCGAAATCACGCTGCCCGTTACGTTTGGGGGCGAGCTGAACTATAGGGCAGAGAAGATCGTTTTCGATGTCGCCGAGATCCCCATGCCATACAATGGGATCCTTGGCTGCCCAGCGCTGGCCAAGTTCATGGCAGCGTCACACTACACCTACAACACATTGAAGATGCCTGGGCCGCTGACCATCATCACCGTCCCCTTTGACAAGAAAGACGCGCTCATTTGCGCTGACCAACTCTACCGAGAGGCAGTTGCAGCAACTATCGCCAAGGCACTTCCTCCTACTGCTCAAGCCCCGGGAAGGAAGAAGGCCAGCAAGACCTCTGCTCGCAAGATCCCTTCCGGTGAGAGCTCTTCCGGCAAGACCTGTTGCACCCACTCCGGCAAGTGCGCCTCTTCAAAGTAATGCGCTCCTGTTGAGGACGTGCCAGAGAGCTCCACCGGCAAGAGCAAGAAGTCCAAGGCTACACCACCAGAAACCAAGAAGGTGTCCGTCAAGGAGGACGGCACAGGTGGGGCTTTCACTATAATATCCACCCTCGACAGCAAATAGGAAAGCGTGCTCATCGCCTTCCTACGGGCGAATGTCGATGTGTTTGCATGGCAAGCATACGACATCCCCGGTGTTCCCAGGGAGGTGATTGAGCACCATCTTGCTGTCTGTCCTCATGCGCGGCCCATCAAGTAGAAGGTCAGGAAGCAAGTTTGGAACAACAAGAGTTCATCATCAAGGAGATCAGGAAGTTGGAGGCGGCAAGCCTGGTTAGAGGAGTGCTCCACCCTATGTGGTTGGCCAATCCGGTGGTGGTGCATAAGGCAAATGGGAAATGGAAGCTGTGTATTGACTACACAGATGTCAATAAAGCTTGTCCAAAGGATCCTTCCCCTCTACCACGCATCGACCAGATTGTGGACTCCACTGCCGGGTGTGACCTGCTATCATTCCTCGACGCTTATTTAGGATACCACCAAATCTTCATGATGAAGGAAGACGAGGAAAAAACCGTGTTCATCACCCCATGTGGTACATACTGTTTTGTACGAATGCCTTTTGGGTTGAAGAGCGCTGGTTCAACATTTTCCCGAGCAGTCCAGATTGGTTTTGAGCCCCAGCTACATAGAAATATGGAAGCTTATATGGACGACATAGTGGTCAAAACCAAGGACAGGGCCACACTCATGCAAGATTTAGAAGAAACATTTGCAAACCTATGCAAGATCAACCTCAAGCTCAACCCAGAGAAGTGCATGTTCGGTGTCCCCTCCGCCAAACTTCTTGGGTTCTTTCTGTCTCAACGTGGAATTGAGGCAAATCCCGACAAGATCAAGGCAATTGAGCAGATTGAGGCGCCAAAACGGGTCAAAGACGTCCGTTGGCTCGCCGACTCCGTTGCTGCCCTGAGTAGGTTCATCTCTAAATTTGCTGAGCGCGCCCTCCCCTTTTTCAAAGTTTTGAAAAAGGCGGGTCCAGTAAAGTGGACTCCGGAGGCAGAGGCAGCGCTGCAAGATTTGAAGAGGTGCCTCTCCTCCACGCCAATACTAGTCGCGCCTAAACCACAAGAGTCATTGCTGTTGTACTTGGCAGCAATGAATCAAGTGGTCAGTGCTGCACTGGTGGCGTAGAGGGAACTTGAGGAAGAAGAAGCAGTAGCAGGAGAGTCGTCGGATGGTGTGCCGAGGCCCTCCCCTGCAGAGCCTAACAACGGCAAGGCGGAACCCCCGGCGAGGCCTGATCCCGGCAAGGCAAAGTCTGAACAGATGGGCGAAGTGGGACAGAAGAAGAAGGTGGTGCGGCACCCAGTTTATTTTGTCAGTTCCCTCTTGCAGGGGGCTAGATCATGATATTCTGGTATGCAGAAGCTACTTTTCGTCCTCCTCATGGCCTCGAGAAAGCTGCGTCACTATTTCCAAGCACATGAGATCACCGTCACCCGCCTCCCTTTGCAACGGATTTTGCACAACCCAGATGTGACAGGGAGGATTGTGGAGTGGGCATTGGAGCTGTCGAGCTTTGGCCTCAAGTTTGAAAGTACTTCAATGATCAAAAGCTGAGCCATGGCAGAATTCATAGCGGAATGGACCGCAACGCCCGACGAAGAAGTACAAGAAACCACCCTTCTCGGCAAGGAGACCTGTCGCGATTGGGTTATGTACTTTGATGGTGCTTTCTCACTACAAGGTGCTAGTGTCGGCATGCTACTCGTCGCGCCCACCGGAGAGCACCTCAAGTACTTAGTCCATACACACTTTCCCCGGAAAAAATCAATGAACAACATGGCGGAGTATGAGGGATTGCTTGCCGGTCTCAGGATCCCGGTAGACCTCGGGATCAGGAAGCTCATCGTCAGAGGTGATTCACAGCTCGTCGTCAAGCAAGTTAACAAGGATTACCAAAGCCCGTTGATGGAGGCCTACATGGATGAAGTGAGGAAGTTGGGAGAGTGTTTTGACGGATTGCAAGCAGAGCATGTTCCCCAAGCGGAGAACAGCATTGCTGACAAACTATCGAAGCGCGCTGCCCTAAAGTTGCCTGTGGAACCAGGTACCTTTGTGCTTCAATTAACTCAACCGTCCGTCGAGCCATCAGCAGGACAAAACAAGCGAAGGAAGGCAGGCCCTGGCAAGTAATTTCTTGCTGAGCTCCCAGGAGCCACCGGCAAGGACGTTGCCGGGTGCGCGAGCCTGCCGGAGAGTAGCAACCCACGACGGAGCCTTGAGCTTTGACCGTAGGGGAAGCTTCCATTGTGGCCGAAGATATGCCTTTAGTCCTTGTCGTCGAGCCTTAGGCTCCCGCATGGGCACAACACACCGTCCGTTTTCTCCAAACAGGAGAGCTTCCTAAGGAACAAGTAGAAGCGGAGAAAGTAGCCCATAGGTCTAGCATGTACCAGTTTGTGGATGATGCCCTATATAGAAGGAGACCGAACGGCGTTAAGTTGAAGTGCATTCCTTAGGAAGATGGACTGAGGCTGTTGGCATAGATACATGGAGGCATGTGTGGCTCCCACATAGGGTCGAGAGCCATTGCCGGCAAAGCATTCCGGCAAGGCTTCTTCTGGCCCACCGCCCTCCAGGATGCAACTGCCCTTGTAACCAAGTGTGAAGCGTGCTAGTTCCATTCAAAGAAGCTTCATCAACCAATCCAAGCTCTTTAGACAATCCCTCTTTCATGTCCATTTTCGGTCTGGGGGCTCGACATACTAGGCCCCTTTCCCCGTGTTGTAGGGGGCTTTGAGTACTTGTACGTCGCAATCGACAAGTTCACAAAGTGGACCGAAGTGGAAGCAGTGAGGAAGGTGAAAACACAGTCAGCCGTCAAGTTCTTCAAGGGGCTAGTTTGTCGTTTTGGTGTGCCGAACAGGGTCATCACCGACAACGGCACGCAGTTCACAAGTCGCACCTTCATGCAGTACATCCAGGACCTCGGCAGCAAGGTCTGTTTTGCTTCGGTGGCGCACCGACGAAGCAACGGCCAGGCGGAGAGGGCAAATGCTAAAGTACTGCAAGGCCTGAGGACAAACACTTTTGACAGGCTGCACAAGTGTGGAAGGTGCTGGATTGACGAGTTGCCGGTGGTTCTTTGGTCGATCAGAACGACGCCAAATCGAGCCATCGACCAGACACCGTTTACCCTTGTATATGGGGCAGAAGCAGTTCTCCCCATGGAACTCACATATGGGTCACCTCGAGTGCTTGCTTATGATGAGCTCGAGCAAGAGCAGTTGCAGCAAGATGACGCGACGCTCCTTGAGGAAGATCATCTTCGGGCGGCTATGCGAGCAGCAACGCTACCAGCAAGCCTTGCGCCGCTACCATAGCCGCAAGGTTCATGCCCACAGTTTTGAGGAAGGCGACCTTGTTCTTCAGCGCGTTCAGTCGGCGAAGAATTCCAACAAGTTGACGCCGAAGTGGGAAGGCCCTTATCGGGTAATGCGAGTCACCAGGCCTGGCACAGTCTGCCTGGAGACCGAAGATGGTATTCTAGTGAGAAACTCCTGGAACATCGAACATCTTCCTAAGTTTTCCCCATGAGGCGTGGTTGGCGGGCCTCCCGGCAACCACCTTTTGTACAAGCCTTCCCGGCAAGGCATGTAACCCTTTGTACAGAGCCAGGCGCAGACCCTGAGCACAAATAAATGAAGCGCTAGCGCCCTAAGTTTAGCATGCATGCTAGGTTGAGTCTCTCTCTTTGTTAGGGTTGATAGTGCTCAGCGGCAACTAACCCCTAGCATAGAGGTCGAGTGTGTGTCTTTCTGTCCTTTCCAGTCCTTTCTTTGGTTCGCGGGCTGCATAGGCGTTTCTGCCAAACCATTTAAGAGCAGGGAGACGGACCGACATCTCCGACCACGGCAAGCCAAGGTTGCCGGGGGCTACAGATTCAGATAAGTCTTTTGTCTCCTGTTATGCATTTCTGTATGGGACTTGGATGTATGAGACTTTGTTTGTTCCTGGGCCACTGTGCTCCCCCTTTCCTATGCCTAAGAACTCTTCTTTGGGTCGGAACTTGGTTATAGTTGTGGTGACAAGGAAAAGAATGAAGGGCCTAATCCTACTTCACCCTTGCCTCTGCCAAGAGCATGAGTATGGTCGAGCTATGAAGTGGGAGGACGGCAAGGTCTGCTGCCAGGAAACAATGCTTATCTTAAGATAACAAGGACTCGTTCCTTGGTGTGAGCCTTGTTCATGCACAAAAGAACCCGGCAAGACGCCTTTTTCATTAATAAGTTGCGAACAAGTACAACTCATACGGAATGTAAACATGCGCAAGGGGATTACAAGGTTTAAATCGGACAAATGCGCGCAGGCTTAAAAAAGGATAAGATGCCCGTAATCCCTCTTTCTCGTCCCTCTCCCCAAGAAGCGGACCAAGATAGTAGGAGGGCAAAAGGAGTGCCTAGGCAAGGTACGAGCAGCAGAAGACACCAAGAGAACATCCCGGCAGTCGTCCAGAAGAAGGAAGGTGATGACGGTGCCGAAAGAAGAGCCGAAAGACGAGGCAGCGGGCTGGCAATACGCGACGAAGGCATCGATGCCATCAAACTCCGACTTAATGGCCCACCACCTGCCTTCTTCGTGTTCCCCGTCACTCCAACGCCAGCTGCCCAAGGCGACGACCCCGAGAAGTTCAAGGAGATGGAGATGCAGATGATGGTCCTACCGGCGTCGCCCAGGAACGGTGTATCCGACGCCTAGTCGGACCCGTCATCCTCCCGCCCGCTACCCTCGTCGTCGCTGTCGCTGTCCTCCTCGTCACTTTTGCCCAAGGACAAGCTTTCGTCATCGGTCGAGCTCTCTGCACATCACCCTAGCCTGTGTCCCGAGCGCTCGAAGACCTTGACGGAGAGCAGGTCGCTCTCCGCTAGCTTGAAGTAGAGGACGTGCCCATCCATCAAGCAATGGGCACGCATGAAGGTTTTCCAGCCCCGACGAAGGAGCATCGCATGAGGGATGGGGAACCTTGTGTTCACCCACATGTCGCCATGGCAACACCGCTCCATGTGAAGCCTTAACCTCGGTGGCTGGTCGATCTCCAGCACCCTCGCAAACGCCTCGGGGAGGCGAAGGCGGCTGCACGGCGGCTCGCGCGAATGCAGGATAAACTCCAGTGCCGTGTCCCCGACATGGCCACTCGATGAAGTAGGAGGAGACGACGGAGGAGATGGTGATGACGTGGGTGTCCCCCTTCCACGCCCACCTCTACGTCGACCGCCTCGCCGACCGCGACCCCGGCCGGCACCTCTGCCTCGAGCGTGGCCTTCGCCTTGGGCGTCCGGCTCTTCCTTGATCATTGTAGCTCTCTGGCGGGAGGAAGACCCGGTCGCCTCCGCGGGAGAACGGCCATGACCACGCCTTCTCGCCATGGCAGTGGATGGAGAATGGAGACGAAGGGGAGATGCCATGAGATGCTCCTCCTCCTCCTCCTGAGTCCCCTTTTTATAGCTGAGCGGGGAAGGCTAAGAGACTGGCTCTACGCCTTTGAAGAGCCCGTTCTAGTCCGGCTCATTAAGTTGGCAACAAGCAAGGCCATCGACCACCCTCCCTGCCCAATCAAAGGCGCGTAAAAATTGGCCACCACGAGTCTTCCCATATCCCATGCGTCTGTCACCACTACAAAAAAAGACACATCCATGACATTTTGGGCCAAACGAATTTTTTTTCTGTCATACTTATGACACTTCTATGACGATAATTGTGACAAAACCCGGTATCATCATAGATGTGGTGGGGTCCTACTTCTATGACAAAAAATCATGACAGAAAATGGGCTTTTCGTCCTGGGCGCGTCGGAGAGCAGCTGCATGACATTCTTTGGGCCGTCCATGACGGAAAAAACCATGGTAGAAGCAAGGGCGAGGAAAATATCGGGGTGTTCCCGGTTACAGTGGGTGGTCGGGGCCGAGCGATGCATGTTTCTCTCGTACACGCATGCACATGGGTGCGAGGCGTTGGGCTCTAACTGAACCCAAGCGAGGCGTTGGGCTCTAACTGAACCAGAGCGATTGCACTGCAAGCTACACATTACTGAACCTGAGCGATCGATTGATGGGTGTTAACTGAACCCGATCGAGCGATTCCTTTGCTACTGCTGCTAACTGAAGCCGATTGATGCTCCCTCCGGATGAACAGTGAGCGTTGCTGGGGGGGTTGGATGAACAGTTCCAGGTGGGGGTGGATGAACAGGACCCCGTGGTGTTGCCTCTGGATGAACAGGACCCCGATCGGTCGAGACGGTTTGGTCTGGATGAACAGGACCCTGTGGAGGGCAGGATGAACAGGACCACCCCGTGGAGGGCTGGATGAATAGTAGATGGTGGAGGGCTGGATGAACAGTAGCCCGTGGAGGGGTGGTTGAACAGGAGCCCGTGGAGAGGGCTAGTTGAACGGTAGCAGGTGGAGTAGCGCACGGTGGAGGCTGGATGAACAGGAGCCCGTGGATGAACAGTCGCAGGTGGAGGCTGGAGGAGGTCGACGGTGGATGAACAGTGGCCCATGGAGGCTGGAGGGGGTCGACGGTGGAGATGAACAGTATCTCGTGGAGTCCCGTTTTGCGGTACGCCACACCCCTCCCAATGAACAGGACCCCCGTTTCGACCATAGCGCTCCAACACAAGTCCGTTTCCTCCATTTTGCGGTACGCCACACCCCTCCCGATCAACAGGACCCCAGTTTCCATTGTAGGAGGTCCGTTTCCTCTATTTGGCGGTACGCCAGACCCCTCCTGATGAACAGGATCCCGTTTCGAACATGGCCGATCAAAGACAAGGCCGTTTCCTCCGTTCTGCGGTACGCCAGGCCTCGTTTCTATCGGCTGTTCCGTCCAAGCCCTCCCGATGAACACGACGGCGCACCGTTCCGACCCAGCCGGTTGGCTCCCCATGAACACAACGACGATGATGTTTCTCCGTTTTGACCCACCCATGTACACGAGCCCTGGCCGTACATATGCGCGAGTAGGCGTTCGAGACCCTGCCCATATGTACGTACGTGGCCGTTTTTTCTTTCTTGCACACTGGCCGCTGTACGTACGTGTACATGCTACATGCGCGCCTCTACTACGACACATGTGCGCCTCTACATCGACCACTATGTATGTACACGTTCGCGACCAGAATGACAACGCTACGTACGCTTCGACCAGGTGGGTCCCGGTTGTTAGGCACTTCCTTGCGTGCGAAGATGCAGCTGGTGGGTCCCAGCAGTCAGGGGGCGAATCGCTTTTTTTGCCCGGACGCACTTCCTTGCGTGCGAAGATGTAGCTGGTAGGTCCCAGCAGTCAGGGGGAAAAGTTTTTTTCACGAAATCTAGTTGCTCGTCCGATGGGTCCATGTTGTTAGGTGGAGGAATAATTATTTGGCGTGTAATAAGGAGGCACTTCCTTGCGGCCGTCGTGGACCCAGCTGTCAGCCTCTCCACGTACAGTACTCTTCCGATGGAAGTCATTCCTTGACCACGTCGACCACGCCGCACCGAGAGCACCAAGGCGGTGGACGACGGCGAGGCCTAGGAAGGGGACGACACGGAGCCGGGGAAGACGCGGCAGTGGAAGCCCGCGCGGAGAGGAGTACGAGAGTTCACTGGTTCAGCTACGGTGTGAGGCTGCCGTCGCTGCAGGGCTGGCCAGCGGTGGGAATAATAGGGGGTGGTGAGGCCTCCGCGGCAGCACAGCCAGCCATGGGAGGCAGGAGCATGCGGCATGACCAGCACTACTTTGGGCGGCTGGAGAAAGAAGACTAGAGGTTGAAGAAGCATTACGGCCGTTGGATGGACATAGTATGATCACTAGAGCTAGAATCGTTCATATTGACTAAGTTGACAAAGCACACCATCCCCTTCAACTTAGTTGGCCCACAAGTCAGCCGCCCACCAAGGCGGGTCCCAACTAGCTGGGGCAGTATTCATTTTTTTGTCCGTAATAAGGAGGCACCTCCGGTGGGTCTGAGATGACAGCGGGGGGAACGTTTTTTTCACGAAATACATTGGCCCGTCCGGTGGGTCCCAGCAGTCAGGGGGGAAATATTTTTTTCACCAAATACGATGGCCTGTCCGGTGGGTCCCTGCTATCAGGTGGAGGAATAATTATTTTCCGCGTAATAAGGAGGCACTTCCTTGCGGCTGCCGTGGACCCAGCTGTCAGCCTCTCCATGTACAGTACTCTTCCGATGGAAGTCGTTCCTTGACCAAGTTGACCACGCCGTGTCGAGAGCACCAGGGCGATGGACGACGGCGAGGCCTAGGAAGGGGACGACATGGAGCCGTGGAAGACGCGGCAGTGGATGCCCACGCAGAGAGGAGTACGAGGGTTCACTAGTTCGGTTGCGGTGTGAGGCTGCCGTCGCTGCAGAATAACATGGGGTGTGGGTGAGTGGAGGGATGCCCTGGCCAGCGGTGGGAGTAGTAGAGGCGGTGAGACCTGCGCGGCAGCACAGCCGGCCACGGGAGGCAGGAGCAGGCGGCATGACCTGCGCTGCTTTGGGCGGCTGGAGCAAGAAGACCAGAGGTTGAAGTAGCACGACGACCATTGGATGGAGAGCGTATGGTTACTGCAGCTAGAATCGTTTATATTGACTAAGTTGACAAAGCCCTTGGTACGCGTCAACTTAGTAGGCCCACAGGTCAGCTTCCGAAACGGTGCGCCCAGATGTCAGGGGGAGGAATCATTTTTTGGGCGGGTGAAGCTAGAATATCCGAGATTGAAGAAGAAGCACGGCATCCGTTGGATGGACATCCAACGGCCACTGCTGCTAGAACCGTGTGTTGACTATAAGTTGACAAAGCCTTGCATACGCGTCAACTCTTTTTTTTGAGGGGACGCGTCAACTTAGTAAGGCACAAGTGTGTGGCAGAGAACTTATAGCCCATTTGAGATTTGTAAGAATGTGCAGCCAATTTTTGAATTTTAATGGAATTTACCACAGCCCATTTACAGTTTGTTAAAAGTACAGCCCATTTCAACCAACCGTTCAAAACAGAATTCAATAAAAATTCCCACATTTTGACGGGATCCGAAATATTTTTATCCCGAAATTTCTAGTCAGATTAAATACAATTTCAATATAAATTTATATTACGTAAAAATCCAACGAAACATTGCGCTCGCAACAATTAATGAAATTAAAATTTTCAATATCCAAAAATAATATTTTATAAAGTAATTACGTGTTTGGTGCATTTTTTATAGTTACTGCCCAGTTTTTATAATTACATCTCATTTATTATTTCTTAAAGCCCATTTTCTTGTTAAGCCTAATGCATCCCTCCTAGGAAATATTTGCAGCCCAGCGGGGCGGAGAATAACAACTTGACCTTGCCTGGGTATTCCTAAAAAAAGTATAGCTGGGCTAGCCATTTTCAGCTTGAAAAAAATTAATATCTGGGCTGGATATCTGGCCTGGGCTAGACGGGCCACAGCCCGCCCAGTTAATAGCTGCAGCGATGTTTTCGTTGTTGTTCAGAGGAGAAAAATTAATATCTGGGCTAAACATCGCTCAAGAAAAACTCTGCAGTGCTCACACCTCAAAAACACAAATACTGCTCGAGCTGCTTGGTCCCAGCTGTCGGCCGCTTCTTGTGCAATTCTCTCGTTTATTGACTACATAGGTTGACAATGGTGTGGGACCATGATGTCAGGAAACCAGGAGGAAGCAAAAAAATTATAGTTTTATATACTAATAATGGGGCACTTGCGTAAGTGCGGCTATGGCCCTGCTGGGTCCCCACTGTCATCCTCTCCAAGTAAAGTCATCTCGTCATCCTCATGTCCGTTGACCATGTTGACAACGCGAGACGGCGGCGCCACGGCGAGCGCAACAACTCGAAGGACGACGGAGAGGGCCTCGCGGGCCCTACGGATGGTCTGATACAGTGCCCGCTGCTCATTCGGGAAGCCAGGATCATAGGGCCACATGTCCGCGACGGCATTGCCGTTCGCTTGTTCACCGGTGTTCGTTAAGGAGACGGAGGTTGCAGCATAGGTCCTCCTGTGCTGGTAGCTCTTCCGCCATTAGGGCGTCGAAGTGTGGCCGCACCTGCTCTATGGTGAACACAACATGAACATGCTTGGACAGTAGCACCGGCTCGTGGTCGGAAGCTACGTCCATCGTCTGATTATCATTGCTCAGCTCGGCGAGGTAGCTGGCGAGCCAGCATGTCCGGCCGCTAGACCGACCCGCTGCAAGAACGAGTCTGACTGCCTTGGCCCACCCAGACCACCTCCCTCGCCCACACGCGCTTTCCGCCCAAAACGGTCAGCGCTGCCCGCCCCGCTTCCCGGTGCATGTGATTGCTCTGCCTTCAAATGACACAAGTGTCGTCCATCCATCCTTCTGCCGCCCACATTAATGATACATGGTTGCCGAGGCGGCTACTCCGACGCCACACGTCTGTCCCTCTGCCGCCCACTATTGCTATATAAACTGCTGCGCCGGCCATAGCCGTAGTCACCCGCATCTGTTCCTATTCTCGTGTCCACACCACTACTGCCCACCATGGCTTCCTCATGCTCCAGCGCTCTTCGGGACGGGCGTACGATGGACCACAAGGAGATGGCAGCCATTGCTGCTGACTGGCTGGCCGATAGGCAGCCGGAGGACGACGATGTCCCAATGGAGAACATGGTAGTTGACGATCCGGCGTCAACCCCCTCCTCCGCGCCATCCTCGTCGGTGCATTGCACCATGACCATCGGCGAGGGCCGTGCCCAATATATGGACATGGTGAGGCAGAAGCATGAGGAGCATTTCCGGGAGGCGCAGGCCGATGCCGCCTACAACCACCATCTCCTCTAGGAGCACATGCAGGCGGCAGAGCAGATCGCCATGGAGCGGGCGGAGCAGGAGGCACTGCTCGATTCATACCTCTTCTCCCGCGAGGGCCGCCTCGAGCGCTGGCAGTACCGCATGCGGGTGGCAGAGGTAGCGGCTGCCTACAAAGAGGGAGATGAAGCGGGCGAGGCGCTATTTGGCGAGACCGAGGACGAGGCAGAGGACAATGCTGGCGCCGATGAGTCCCCGCTCCGCTGGCGTCGATGAGGCCCTGCTCCGCCGAGGCCCCGTGGCACCAACAACGAGGCAAAGAACACCGCCGGCTCTGCTGAGGTCCCACCCTGCCGGCAACGAGGGGGAGGATTTCCCCCGCTCCGCCGATGCGCCGCCCGACGGCAATGAGACAGAGGACATCGCCGGCTCCACCGAGGCCCCGCCCTGCTGCCAACGAGGCTGCGCCACATAGAAAACGAGGAAGAGTAGAACACGGTAGGTCGTCGCCGCTCGGGTCCAAGTAAGGCCACCGCTGCTACCCTCCGGTTGCTGGCACTTAGTTGTACATCATGGAGCAATTCTATGATTACAGGATGATTGAAGAGAGCTCCCTGGTTGAGCAAGCTCATGAGATACAGTCATTTGCTAGAGAACTTGAGCACTTCAGTTGTATGCTACCGGACAAGTTTATTGCCGGAGGTATCATCACTAAGCTTCCTCCTTCGTGGATCTCATTGGCACTCTTGATGTGGAAGAAAAGGCGAGAGCAAAGGACACACGTGCTCGAGAAATTGATTGAGGATCTAGGGCCAATCTGGTACAGAAGAAGAACTTCCAGCCTACAAGTTCAAGAACAAGTGGAAGCAAGTTTGATGGTAAAGCAAAGTTTGATGGGAAGAACAAGGCTGTGCAACACACGAACTTCAAGAAGAAGAATGACAAGAAGAAAGGTGTTTGTCATGTGGGGATCCTGATCATTGGGCTCCTAGTTTCCCTAATCGCTATGACAAGGTAGGCGGGTTGACCACTGACGGCCGGTTAGCTTCTTGGCGGCGACGTGGAGTCGGAGAGCTATGTTGGAGAAGGACGCTGCTTCTACTTAACTGCTGGTGCAGTTGGCTGACTGACACGTGGGCCCAACAGGCATCTGGGCCACATGTCAGTTACGCAACTGCACCTGCAGTTAAGTCACTGAAGCTTCTGTTCGGCTCAGCCGGACACAGGTGGGTAGCTTCGGTTAATTAATTATACCTCCAGCGCACCCCTTTTTAGTTGAAGAATGTATGAAATGTAATGAAATCCGGCATGTTTATATGAAATCCGACCGTGTATGAATGAATTTATTTCGATTAGTTCGAATTCTTGTATCACTGGCATTGGATGAACATGCAAAACAATACGTACTAGCATTATTCCCAGGGTGATCACCTCGTTTGCAGCAGTTTCACATGTACTCCCTCCGGTCCTTTCTAGTCTGCATACAAGTTTTGTCTGCAGTCAAAGTATCTCTACTTTGACCAATCTTATAGAAAAAAGTATGCACTTTCACAATGTGCGAAGTAAAAAGGAACAGAAGGAGTACAAAGAGTTTGAGCAGCTTTTTAGCGTTCCTGTACATTGCAATCAAACACACAGGCCTGGCAATTCATAGAGAACATTCAAAACAATCGATGATTATGCATCTCAGTGATTCACATGTCAGAGCCAATATTTACTTCACAACTAAAGAATAAAGAAAAAATGGATCGACGCTGCTGACAGCAAAGGGCGTCCCATTCGAAAATATCAAACGCATGTCTTCTTGCTAAAATCAATGAGCAAAATTTGACAAGGTTTTCCCATTCCAAAATATCAAATGCCTACGATTGTGGAATGGGCAGGGTTTGCCATCAGTTCGGACATTGACATGGCACCTCGTGCTAAATAAACCAGCTGTTCTTTTTGTGCAGTTCCACCAAAGTCAACCAAATTTGTGCGTAGCTTGTATGATTTCGCCCTTATATGTTGCAATGCCTTGAACTTATCGGCACCTCCTTTCTTGTGGTGGAAATGAATGATTCGATGTATTCATGAACATTTTGTGCAGTTCCCATTGAAATCAAGCTGAGCACCCCTGTTTGCACAAATACAAAAAAGTGATTAGTATAAAGCAAACTGTACTATGAATTGACAGTTTAAACAGGCACCTACATGGTCCATGTAGAGCACACTTTTAGAAAAATGGAACTCACCGGAAAGAATCCTAGAACAACATTGTACTCGCGCATCACAGCAAGAAAATGGAGATTTGTCAGTCCTTCTGAGCTGAAGTTAGTTTGGTCTTGTGGGGGGTAATGTAACCATCCTTCAACTGCTCCTTCTGATGAGAAGATAGACAGGGCTTCTTCATCCTGGCATAATCGGAACTAGTCACTTCACGTACTCCATATTCTTCTTCAGAGGAGGATGATCCTGTTGTGCAAAGACAAGAGGATAACTAAATGCTAGCATCCCTGTTTGCTCGAAAAAAAGGAAAGGAAATATTTAAAACAGCACAGATGAAGCACTTCTCAAGGACAATACCACTTTTTGATGACAGTATCTAAACAGTAGCACAACACCAATAGAGATGACAAAGCTCAATCATATGGATGAAATCAGTGGGCGAGTACCAACCTTTGTCAGGAGGCTTATTGTGTAGAGCATACAGATGAAGCACTTCTCCGGAACCATCTGTTGCTATCTACTGTGGTGGCCATGCTTACTATATACTCCTCGATTAGATTAATGTTTCCAACATCTTCTTGTGCAGTTCCACTAAAATATATGGTATCTTCAAAGAAGATCCCTGTTTGCACAAGTAGAGATAATTACGTATTACATTAAGAGTGGCATCAAATCAGTGGCAAAACAATTGCTCGTTCCAGCCATAGCAATAAATTAAGATGCAAAACTATATCATTACTTGTGTCATCACAGTTCCAGTGCTTCATTACAGCACCAGGAGTTGATTTTTGTTTTTCTTCCGCTTGTTCTTCCCCTTCATCACTTGGTTCAATAACAGACAAGCTTCGCCTTCAATGTAAGATTTGGCATGTCAATTAGGTTGCACAAGTATAGCACTAAACAATGACATTAATTTTCTGATGAAAGTGGCAAAATACAGGCCAACAGTTGTGAAATATCCTTATCTTACCTCAATGGGATATTGCGGTGCACATACAGATTGGAAGTCTTGTCTCCATTTGTGCAGTTCACTAAAATCAAGCAACATTACCGTACAAGTAGCACAACATATGAAAGCACACTGCAGAATCATGTGAAAGAAGGCTAGTACTGACCTCTCATGACGCGGAATTCAAACAACTCACAAGAAGAAGATCTGAACCAAATTTGCCAACACGGATAGGAAGTAAGATCTCCTCTTGTGCAGTTCCACTAAGATCAAGCAATCAAGCAACGTTGTCGGTGTGACATTTTGGTTGAACTGCACAAAACACTCTTAAAACAAAAGTGTTTTGTGCAGTGCAACAAAAGGTCACAATGGCAACGAGGTGAAGTAGATAACCCTGTTTACACAGAGGTGCAAAGGAAACAACTAGTGGTCAATAACGGTGGATGACACAGAAGCCAACAAAAAGAAGCATCTACCTTATCTAAATGGGAAAGAAAGCAAGACAGTAGCATTTCTCAAACGGTGGCATTGATTAATATTAACAGAGAGATTATATTAACAATAAAATTCATTAAACATGTAATTTGCTTTTAACTGTGGCATTGCATAAATTTTCCAGCGGAATTATTAGAGGGTGCTTGTTTACAGGGACATTTTGGTGGAGGGACTAAAAAAACTCCGTGTCAGTCCCATCTAAACCAAACAGGAGGGACTTTTAGGGACTAAAAGTGGGCATTTGGGACTAAAGAAAGAAGACCCCGAGGGAGAGTCTTTTTGGGACTTTTTCCAACAGTTGCCCCTGCCACGCATCGCACCTTGTCTCTATTAGTTCATTACTAGGGTTAACACGGTCTTTTAGCATGTCATTTAATAACCTCTAGTCCATGTTTAGTCCCTGGAACCAAGCAGGTAGGGACTAGGGAGTTTTTAACCAAACAGGGCCTTAGATTAACAACAACTAAAGAGTTGCACGGGACAGTGGACGCACCAGCACCATGTGCATCTATCGATGTACTGGGGTGATGCACAGTCTGTTGCAACAAAGAACAAACAACCAAGGAGCATATTTGTGTTGGTCCCAGTTTTGTTATCTTTGGACACCTTTCCCTATGTGAGCGCAGCAAATCTAGTCCTGCTCAAACTCTACAGATGTGTGTACTGCATTTGTCATTGTTTTCCCTTTTCGACCAACGTACGTGCTGGGTAGCCAGTCTGTACTAGTACTTTCCCCACTTTCTTTCCTGTATGAACCACATCCTAGATTTATGCTATACAACTTTCCCCACTACTTTCCCCCATTCCTGTCCTCTTTGAACCACGTCTTAGATTCATGCGATACAACTTTGCCCACTACTTTCCCCCTTCCTTTCCTTTTTGAACCACGTCCTAGATTCATGCTATACAACTTTTCCCACTACTTTCCCCCATTCATTTCCTCTTTGAACCACGTCCTAGATTCATGGTATACAACTTTCCCCACTACTTTCCTATTTGATCCAACACCTAGATTCAAGTGCAGAAGCGGAAAAAGCCCACATGCAGCTAGAGCAATGCATGTGGAATAAGTAAATTATACCTTAAGGTTCTTGGGGTGTGGTTTGGTGGGCGACCAAAGGCCGTTCGACCCACATTATGTACGGCGGCGAAGAAGAAGGGGTCGGAGGCCCTCCCGCGCCACCGCAGGGTGAAAGTGAACAGCTGCGCCGGTAGTGGATTCCCTCCCTCGTCGACGGCGACAGCGTTAAGCCTCCTTCCCTTCCCGGCGGACGGATCCTGCCGGCTCTTTGACCAGCAGTGAGGGGAGAGAGAGAGGCCAACGAAGTCTTGTTTAGATCTGGAGAGGGTGAGAGAGTGTGAAGAGAGCAACTACAAGCAGACCAGCAGTGAGGGGAGAGAGAGAGGCCAACGAAGTCTTGTTTAGATCTGGAGAGGGTGAGAGAGTGTGAAGAGAGCAACTACAAGCGCTGAGGCTCCAGCGTGTATATATATACTGGAGAGAGTGTGAAGAGTGCAAACCCTAGAAAACAAGCGCCGAGGCTGCAGCTTATACGTGATGAGGTGATTATACGGTCACTACGAGATCGTATAGCTCCGTATCCATCCATTTTGACCAGTCAAAGAATCCTCCTGGCACGAATTATGCTCAAGTGTAGTTATCGAACCCGAGACCTCAAGTTTGATGAGCGAACAGGCTAACCAGCTACACAACCCTCCCGTTATGTTCAACGAGAGGAAAATAACCTTTTATACATTCCTGCATTCGTGTGACAAGCATGCCGTGTTTTTTGTGTGTGTGGGAGTCATTGGGATTTAAATCATAATCGTGTCATGTGGCTTTGGTGGTAAGACTATCCACAGTGGTGCAGAAATAATGCAGCCTTAGTCACCTTACCTCTCTCCACGTAGTACGTTGGGTCCCACCAGTCAGAGGGTGAAACAAACAAATTAATAAGAAAAATTAAAAGCGCCAGCGGTGTATCTTACCTCACACATCTCGCTACTGCTCGGGAACACTGTCCAATTGATCCCTCTGTTCGCTCACGTACTATTTTAAGTGAATCCTTATTATAACATGCACACAATTTTGGGCACTTGTATTCGACCTAAGTCAGTGTGCCACCGTATCTCGTACGACTCCCTCCGTCTAGGTGTAATAAGTCACGTTAGAAGGTGCAGCGGGACCAAGGTGCAAGCAGATTGGAGGAGAAGGAGAAACTTGACCGGTCATTCCTCCAATCAAAGCCCTGATTTCTGTCTCTAAACGCAACAATTAATCCAAACAACTAAGAGATGCCGTTTTAGCTACCATGCAGGGCCACGTATTAACTCGCATGCAAGTCGACTTTGATTTCTTGACTGATCAATGCGTAGTTGCGCTCCATGCATTGGGTTTCCGGGGGAGATAACAAGGCAGAGTAAGGAGCGTTTGGTTACATTGCTTAGGCTGGTCATAGTGGTGAGTAACTTGGACTAGTACAACATGCATATGTTACTAGTCTATGTTACTACTACGCGAAGTTTGTCGTCGGAAGCGAGCCGATCTGGCTCTCCTAAGCTAGCAAGGTTTTTCTAGCCCACCCAAGCTAGCTGGCCCACAAAAGCTAACATGTTTTAACAGTTCCAAACACCTAACCTGGCTCGGCTATGCTATAAGCTATTCTTGCTAAGGATCCAAACGTTCCCTAAGTAACAACGCTCTCTAGCAATGAGGCCAGGAGGGGATTGAGATGCGAAGTTAATGGACAACGCCTAAACATTTTGGGAATATCTGATTTCCGTAGGATGACTTAACACCTAGACGGAGGGAGTACTACTCCTCAGTCCAGGTTTGATGAAATATTCGTCACCTCTTCTCTTCTTGTACGTACTCCATTTGTATCTCACTTCCTGTGGCTTCGCACTCGCACGATTTTCCTATTCTATGAACCTGTGTGTGCGTGTGCGTGTGTGTGTTTAACAGCATGTGTGTGTTAGAGAGAGCGACAGATCGACCTACTCCTACAGAGAGATGGTGTGTAGTGTATGATTTTAGCCGCGAGAGTCGGTGCATCCTCTCGTTTCGGGCGTCCGGTAGGGACAGGCGGACAGCTGCCACACCCGCTCCTGACCAGCCTGGCCCACCCAAAGCCCCTCCATCGCCCGCGCGCGCTTCCCGCCCGAAACGGTCAGCGCCGCTCCAAAGAATCGGTGCCGCATTCATGCCCGGGCAGAGCGGACGCGACCTCTCACTGGCGCCTGCGTTGAAGGGAGAAGCGGATTCAAGAGTGATGGTTGCTTCGTCCGTCCAACTTACTGCTGGGTCTATGTGATTTGACAGCTCATTGGTCATTATTACTGAGGTTGTAGGACTGCTGGATGTCCCACGCTTTCGGCGAAAGGAGGTACTACTAGATTACAATTTTCTCCATTCTTACGGCGGAGGAGTGCAAGAGCAGTGAAAACACGCAGGCTCAGTGATCATATGGTCCACCTCACACTACAACTTATTTATAAATGACGTGGCACCTACTACTCGTTCTCCTATAAACCTTGCGCTTGGCATCTCCAAACTATTAACCTTGCGATTGGCTCTTCGCCTCTTCGGGAAGTCGAGCAATTATGGTATTGCAGTATATATCGTTCTGGCTATATGAGACCGAATGAATTGCTGCACGTCCACCACATGGCGAGGGTCGAGGGGCGAGGGAGAGTGCGTACTACTACGTTCGTTTCAATATGGACTACATACAGAGCAAAATGAGTGAATCTACACTCTAAAATACGTCTATATACATCAGTGTTTGGAGTATGTACTAGTAGTTCATATTGAAATCTACTAAAGGACTTAGATTCCAAACAGTATGATAATCTCTCTAACCAAGGTAGGGACGAGGAGTAAACGGAGGGAGTACTAGTAAAATTTTCTCCTCGTCCTGCGAGCCACAGCGCGCGTGGGCGAGGGAGCGGGCGTAAGGCGTAGTAAGCAATCTTCACCTCATCCTGCGAGCCACCGTGCCTGTGGGCGGGGGAGACGGTGTACAAGAAAGCTTATCCTCATTCTACGAGTTGACGGGACACATCAAAAGTACTCCAGTGTATAGAGCATTGCCTCTAAGGTAGGCCCCACATGGTTTGCCTCTTTTTTAACATAATGCGTCAAGTCACAATTTGTTTGTTCACCCGTGGTAGATGATCCTCCCTCCATCTAGTGGACAACCAGTACACGTGTCAAATTACCACATGGGCTGCCTTTTCATACAGAAATGAGCTCCACCGTGTACCCGCGCGGGTGTGGTTGGGAAAGAGACAAGAGTACGTGCGCCGTGCGTGCACCTCTTCTCTTCGTGCACGTCCCCCACCTACGTGGGTGTGTGTGAGAGATACAAACCTAAACAAATGGCTTCTGCGTTCGTGAGTGTTTTTTGGGGGGGGGGGAGGTTGGTTTCATGAATGTATTTGTGGGAATATGTGTCGATGACATCTCCAACAAAATTTTGCATGCAATGTGTGTGAAATGGAGGCCTATCCATATCATATATAGAGGGTCGGGCGATCCATGAGAAGAGAGGGAGGGGTCATAGATATCGATAGAGTCGAAGAGAGGATCAAGTGGGTGGGTGCGAGATCGATGAAGAGAGCCATCGAAATTGTGTGTGTGTGCAAGTCAAAGATATAGGGCGACTGACCTAGCTACCGGAACGTCAGAGGGCACAGGTCAAGTTTGTGTGTGGCAGGGAGACATGACTAGAGCGCTCGATGTATCGGTGTGTGTGTGGGGGAGGGGGTGGGGGAGGGGTAGGCAGATGCCTAACTATAGAGGTAGAACGACTCGTATATGTGTTGAGAAGGAGAGACCCAACTATGTCTTGAGGGAGATCGGTCGACATCCATACATAACTGAAGGACGGGAAATAGGATGGGACAGAGAGAGAGAGAGAGAGAGAGAGAGAGAGGGAGGGAGAGGGGTAGAGTGCTGGATGGGTGATGGAGTTGCTTCTCGAAGATGGTGGGAGAGGCCTACTAGACAAACTGAGGGTGGAACTGCAATATTATCAATAAGAGTGGGGATGTGTTTCTGTGTGTGCCTGTGCGTGATAGATATGTCGGGACACATCCATGGATGATGAAG
The DNA here is from genome assembly GCF_018294505.1 of Triticum aestivum. NCBI lineage: Eukaryota > Viridiplantae > Streptophyta > Magnoliopsida > Poales > Poaceae > Triticum > Triticum aestivum. The sequence goes on from NC_057797.1 coordinate 385,338,495, forward strand.
GGGAACCATGTGTTTGGTAAGCAAACCTAACTAGATCGGTAGATCAATTGTTGTTTGTCGGAGGAAGGGAGAGACATAACTAATGAGGTAGATCGATCGACGCGTGGGGAAAACGAGTTATAAGGACCTAGCTAGCTATATGTATAGCGGGAGATCGGTCGGTGTACGTCCATTTGTTAGAGGCAAATAAGGCCCGGCGAGACGGATAGACAGAGAGAATGGAGCTAGGAGGTGGTGCGAGAGGCCCAGCTACTAGCTAGATAGGGGGAGGAGTGTGCGGTTGTGAGATCGATGAAAAGAGGGGCGAGAGTTTACACGTGTGTGGGACTGTATGAGAGACACAAGGCAAGGACACATAAAGGAGGAGATTGAAGGTGCGTGTGTATGTTGTAGGCAGACATCGTTGGAGAGGTTTATCGATCGGTGTGTGTCGGAAAGGAGTTGTGGAGACTGTGGGAGAACGACCTAAAGAAAAAAATGAATGTGCGCGATGGATAGAATGCTGAGGGAGGGGGAGGGCGAGGAGGGCGTGTGCATGCACGAGAGAAAGTTAGTGGTAGCTACAAAGGTTAGAGGATTGTGTGGGTGTAAGAGACTAACAAAGATCATAATTTGATATGAAAGTGGATTCATATATTTGAATAGGAGATCATAGTGTTTTAAACATATGCATGCATGAATATAGCGGTGATACGCGTGTTGTGGTTTTGCACATGTTATACCATAATGTGATGATGCATGGCGTTTGCAACTCACAGCTAAATGTCGAACAATCTAAACCATACTATACATCGAACAATCTCACATTTTATTTGAATTTGTGATAATGTGTGGCGTTTGCAGCTTACAACTAAATATCGAACAATCTAAACAATACTATATATCGAACATTCTCACATTTTATTTGAATTTGTGGTAATGTGTGGTGTTTGCAACTCACATCTAAATACTTGTAGGCGTAGGGGGCGGGGCACCATACATAATGTGATAAACACATTATACATATGAGACATGGTTTAGTTTGTGAAGATCTAGCTAGAGCTTGAAATGTACTATGATTTGAAATCAACATAAAGTGGATTCAAAAAATCGAGTTCGAGTTCATATAGTACACATAGTTCATATGTAACTCGAGACTAATCATGTGGTGTGCTGTGAAGATAATACACAAACGATGGTTTAACTTGACAATAATGACGATTGTAGATCTTATTAAAACAGAGAAACAAATTCAAATGCTTTGACTTCACAACAATCATAGATCTTATTCAAATAGAGAAATGAATTCAATTTAGTTCATATTGAAGCGGTAGTATATACGTTTGGAATGCACTAAAACGTTCACTTGAGTACTAGGTTGCATGCATTATACACGTAGCGAAATATTTTAATTGAACATAACATGAATTCAAAGTATTGAATGACATTTGTAGTGCGAATTGATTTGGTTCAGTACACGTTAGGCTTGTCCGGAAATTTCAACCCGTGCCTTGTTAGCCCAAAATATTTAAGATATATCTTTGTCTCGTTGTGCTCCGACAACTCCATGCATCTCAACCCACACCTTGCTATTCCAAAATTACACGCGCAAAAACTCCCACATCCTGTGAAATCCCGACACGCGAAATGCCCGTGATACCCCCGAATCGAAAGAACCGCCTCAAATCGGTGGGGGTACTTTCGTAACTTACCCCACATTTCGGACAAGCGCGTCCCTAAGCCATGGTTCCCCACTCCCATCCCATCTGTCCACCCATTTGTACACCGAGGCTGGGAAAACCCGCGAATCCCCACACCCTCCCCTGTCTGCCACCCATCCGGAGCCTCTTCCCCGACGACGCCGTCCACAGCAACACCTCAATGTCCCTCATCCACCGTACCGGATGAGGATCCGTCGTCGATCTGGTCGTCTCGCCGGTTCAGTCACCCATCCTCCACCTCCAAGGAGCTGCCCGATGTTCCCCTCGTCTTTCGCGCCACCTCCATTCCCACACCGCCGTCTTCACCTGCACCACCGGAAGAGCATCATCATCACCATTTCCTCGGATGAAGCTTCGGCCTAATCGGCGCCACCAAAGCGGTTGTACACTAATCACCGCATTTTCTTCTTGATTCGATCTCACGGTGCTACCGGAGCTCGGTCCCGAGCGGACACAGCGCGGCTCCATCCACGGCGGCGTCGCCGGCCACTTCCTCCACGGTGTCGCTCCCTTGGCGGCGACGTCCACATCAGTAGGAGCTGCTGCTGCTGCTTCTTTAGCTCTCGCTCGCGTTGCTGCTCTTCTCTTGCTCTCGGTCCCCTGCCTGGTCTGCTCTTGCTCTTGCTCTTGCTTGCGCTGCTGCTCTCGCTCTTGCTCTTGCTTGCAATGCTGCTCCGATTTAGCTACACTTCAGTCGACTGAATTGACTTTTTGGGCAGTCGATTTTCAGGGGGGGGGGCTTGCCGGAGTTAAGGAAGAACCAGCCGCAGCGGGGAGGGGGGCTCGCCGGAGAGGTACCCCACTATCTATCTTAGGGCTCAGGGTGGGGGCGGTGGTGGGGCGGTGGCGTATGGATCGCTGGAGAAAAAGCTCGGCATGGGGGGGCTACAGGGATGACCGGGGCGGTAGCGGACGGGCGGTGGGGAGTGTTTTCAGGGCGGGCGGGGCGGTGCATCGCAGGCCGCGGGCGCCGGGGGGCGGCTGTTTGGCTGGTGCTGGCTGGCGGCTCAGGGGGGGTGGAGGTTGAAGATGAACTGCATGCCCTTGATTTTCTACGGCTGCAAAATCGACTGACCAGAGATGAAAAAGTCAGTCGACTGACTTGTAGCCTCACCTCTAGTGCGTTCAGTTTCAACAGCAAAATTTGGTTTCGACAGCAAAATTCTGTTTTGACAGTTAAGTTCAGTTTTGACAGTTAAATTCAGTTTCGACAATTAAGTTCAGAGATGAGCGGCTGATGTATACATCTAGCAGTTTGTGGTTATGTATTTTACGTCATATATTGGAGATGCTATTAGAATTCCACTCAGGTTAACGTTGTCTCTCTTGTACTGCTTCATCCTCGGCGTCGTACAACTCACCGGAGCTGCTCCAACGATGAAACCCTCCATCACAACGGAGCAGTGCCTCAGGCTCCATCTGCAGACGCCTAAGATCTTCTTCCCCTCCTCCGACAGCCAAGTCAGCCGAAGCATCCTCACCACCCAACCTGATCATGCTGAGATCGACATGGCTTCACCAAAGAGGGTGTACACTTCTTGTGGTTTGACTTAATCTCACCATGATTCTTTGCATCCTGTGATCTTCCAATTCTTGTGAACCAAACACCCAGATTGGCAGAAATCCCGTGTTTTTAAATTCTCTGTTTTGCACGTGCATTCCTATCCTATTCATGTATATTTCCTATCCCTGCATTGTTAGAATCCTCAAATTCAAACAAGCCCTTACACAATTACTTCTATTACAGATATGTGTCAAAGAAAACCTTGTGTGGTTTGTCCTGCTCCTGCGGTGTCGTGTTCCACCCTAGCTCAGCTGCTCCAATGACGAAAGGGTTCACCACAGCAGGGATCCGCTCTCTAGACTGTCTTTCGCCGCCTCAGATCTTCTTCCCCGCCGCCGGCAGCCACGACAACTGCATTACCATCATCAACTGAGCAGATGACATGGGTCCGCAAGAGAGGTCGCACTCTTCCGTGTCTGCTTACGTTATGCATCGCTTAATATGATGACATGCTACTTTATTGTCGTGTTCACCTATTAGAATCCGACTCAGGTCCAAACTTATGCTGAAACTTGAGTTTTTAAATGGTTTTGAGGTACATATTGGGGCAGGAATCTGTACTATCTATCTACTATCTGTTAAAATCGGGTGTCTACTATGAGTTTCATGTTGGGTGCAAACAAACATTAAAGGAGCCATTATCTGTATTTTTTAACTAAAGCTATTATCTGCCTGATATCATTGGTTTTGGGTCTATCAACAGTTTGCTACCTTCACTCTGGATTTGTGCATGCACTCCTTACATAATCTCACTATGTTTTATTCCTATGCATGTCAGTTATTGTACACAATGGAACTGAACATGTAGAGCAAAAGAGACGAGCCTTGCGCGGCTATAAAATTTCATGCAGACGTTGCTCCATGGTGGGCGCAAAGGCAGCCCCCCTCCACCCATTTCAGATCGTAATCCAGAGGAAGATAACTGTTCTAAGGGGGATTCAGAAGTAGAAGACCACTCCTATTTACCCCATGAGGTCTTCCCTCTAACTTGGCATGATGATGTTGGTAATATCATGCATATGGTGCCTTGCATTGCTTACTGTATACATCAAAGATGTCATCTGCTTAGTTTAGACATGCTTTGTGTCAATGCCATCTGTTTAGTTTCTTTATCGTATATGTGAATCATGCAATGCCATCTTGTTTAGCCAGGCATCATATATGTGAATTTTGCAATGCAACCCTGGTTAGCCAGTCATCTTATATGTGAATTATATCATGGCATCATGTTTTTATTACGTGTTAAACTTGTCAACAATTTTAGTACATTCAATTACTCTTCCTGTGCATCAGCCATTCGGCACGATCATGGAAAAATCTGGAGTGGAAACAAGGTCTTCAGAGCAGACAATGCTATCTGACGAAGTGCATGTCTTGCTGGTTACAGATAGCTACTCAGAAGAGGATTCAGAGACAGATGACCAGTCCTATCCCCCCCCCCCCCGAGGTGCATGCTCTAACTTGGCAGGGTTATGTTGCTCATATCGTGTGTATGGTATCTTGCATTGCTATGTCATTTGCTTAGTTTAGAAATGATTTGTGTGAATGCCACCTGTTTAGTGTCTAATTACCATATATGTGAATTATGCAATGCCATCTTTTTGCAAGACATTATATGTGTGAATTATGCAATGCTATCTTGTTGCAAGGCATTATATATGTGAATTATGCAATGCCATGCTGTTTAGCCAAGCGTCATATATGTGAATTATATCATGCCGTCCTTTTTTTGTATTTCTCATTGCTTTTGTCGACAATGTTTGTATATTCAACTGCTCTTCCTGTGCATCAGCCATTTGAATTGGTGATGGAGAAATCTGGAGTGAAAACAAGGTCTTCAGAGCAGACAATGCTACCTGGTGAAGCAGATATGTTGCTGGTTACAAGTAGCTCTTCAGAGGAGGATTCAAAGGCAGATGACCAGTCCTATTATCCCCCTGAGGTGTATGCTCAAACTTGGCAGGGTTATATTACTCATATCATTCATATGTTGTATTGCAATGCTTAGTTTTTACATCATATACACGATATTGAATGCCATCTCCTTAGTTGACACATCATATATGCGATTGCCCTCTGCTCACTTCCTTAGTATATAAATCATATATTTGAATTATATCATGCCATGATGTTTACAAAGACAGCATGTATCTGAATTATGGCATGCCAACCCATTTTCTAAATACATAATATAGTTATATCATCTCATCTTGTTCACATAGTCATCATATTTTGAATTATGTCATTCTATCCGTGTATTATATCATGCCATCATGTTTCCATCGACGACATGTTTGTGATTTATGGCATGCCAACCACTTTAATAGGCACATCGTATAGTTATATCATGTCATCCTGTTTACATAGTCATCATATTTTGAAGTATGTCATTTTATCCTGTTTAGTTAGCCATCATACATGCGAAATTGTGTCATGCTATCATGTTTAATTAGCTATCATATATTTGAAATTATGTCCTGCTATTCTGTTTGGTTAGACAACATAAATGTGAATTATTTTATGCCCTGTTTTCTTCCCTACTATCTGTTGCACCTGTCTATCTTACAATGTCTGTACATTCAATTACTTTTCTTGTTTATCAGCCATTTCAACTGGAGGGGGTGTCGGTGTCAAAACTGGCGGATCTCGGGTAGGGGGTCCCAAATTGTGCGTCTAGGCCGGATGGTAACAGGAGGCAAGGGACACAAAGTTTTACCCAGGTTCGGGCCCTCTTGATGGAGGTAAAACCCTACGTCCTGCTTGATTAATATTGATGATATGGGTAGTACAAGAGTAGATCTACCACGAGATCGGAGAGGCTAAACCCTAGAAGCTAGCCTATGGTATGATTGTTCTGTATGTTGTCCTACGGACTAAAACCCTCCGGTTTATATAGACACCGGAGAGGGCTAGGGTTACACAGAGTCAGTTACAATGGTAGGAGATCTACATATCCGTATCGCCAAGCTTGCCTTCCACGCCAAGGAAAGTCCCTTCCGGACACGGGACGAAGTCTTCAATCTTGTATCTTCAAGTCTAGGAGTCCGGCCGAAGTTATAGTCCAGCTATCCGGACACCCCCTAATCCAGGACTCCCTCAGTAGCCCCTGAACCAGGCTTCAATGACGAAGAGTTCGGCGCGCAGATTGTCTTCGGCATTGCAAGGCGGGTTCCTCCTCCAAGTACTTCATAGAAGATTTTGAACACAAAGATAGTGTCCGACTCTGCAAAATAAGTTTCCACATATTGCCATAGAGAGAATAATATTTACACAAATCTAATCTGCTGACATATTCCGTAGTGTGACATCGCACCACGGCCAAGCCTTTATTCGAATCGTTTTATTGTTCCATCTCAGCGTGTCATGCAAGGCGGTTTCCTTGGCACGTCTCGTCGAAGCAGAGATCGTGTCCCCTTATTCCGGTATTCTCATCAATACGAGCGTGGGTAACCCAACCGCTTCTAGGACTCCTAGACTATAGGCAAGTCCAAACGGCCACGGAGAGGACGCTTGATATTCACCCTCTTTATAAAGGGACAAGGCTTTTATTTTTTTCCCTCCCGTGCTCAATCGAATCCTTCCCCCACCTCAAGCTCAAACGCCCAAAGTTCAGGTCAGGTGCTCCGAACCTTCAATTATGTCCGGATCTAGCCTTAGAGGCTGATGGTTGCCTTCCTCCGTCACGGAAGAAGACATCAAAAAGTTGAGGGAGGCCAGATATTTGACCGCCGAGGTTTTGCATCGGCTGCCTGCCGGAGGGCAGGCCGTCCCCTCCCCCGAACCCAACGAGAATGTCGTGTTCGTCTCCCACCTCCTCCGAGGTCTAGGCCTTGCTCTGGATCCTTTCGTCAGGGGTTTGATATTTTATTATGGGCTAGATTTCCATGATCTAGCTCCGGAGTCCTTTCTTCATATCACGACATTTATCGTCGTGTGCGAGGCCTTCCTCCGGGTTACCCCCCACTTTGGCCTGTGGCTCAAGACCTTTGAAGTAAATCCGAAGATGATCGAGGGGCAACATGCAGCGTGTGGAGGTGCCTCAATATGCAAGATGACGGGAGCTCCATGGCCCGAAGGTTCCATTCCAGAGGTGTCTGAATTGTGGCAACAGGAGTGGTTCTACATCATGGCTCCTAGAAGTGCCAAGTGGGCGGCCGCCCCTGTTTTTCGCTCGGGCCCTCCACCAAAACTGATGTCATGGATCAGCAGAGGTCTTAGCTAGGGTCCAGCCAAGGACGTGCCTATACTACAAAGCCGCATTCGAGATCTCTTCAATGGAGATTTTAGTTTGGTTGCGGTAATACAAGTTATGCTGGTTCGTCAAGTCCAGCCTTGCAAACGCCGGCCCCTTCGCTTGTGGGAGTTCAATCCCGAGGGACCGCGTGTCATTCAAAATTTCCTTGTCCAGACGCACGAGGACATGTACAAGTCATTCTTCGGACCTCAGGTAGAGTGTCCGGAAATCACCGAGGACGTGGGCCTGAGCAGTAATCGCGCCGCTGAACAGGTAAGGAATTTTCCGGCCGAACATACTATCTCTCATTTGTTACGAAGTTATTTCTGAGAGTTTGCTTTTTGACCGGGACTGGCTAACAAAGGCGAAGTTGATTTGGTGTTCGGCCCCCCTCCCTGAGGGTTTGGACAATCCGGTATTGGAAAAGATGCTCTAGGTCGTACCTTGCCCGGAGCCCTTGAAGGAAGATACTGGGGGGATAATACGGGCGGACGCGGGCCCCCAACGCTGCCCATTCTAACCGAGGGAGCGAGCGTCTACATGAAGGAAGACGACTGGAGGAGGAAAAGGACTGCGCCCGGGGATTCGGAAGCCGAAGCTTCCAAACGGGAGAAGAAGTCTCCCACAGAGGGTCCTACCTTGGGGGGGTGCTTTTGCCGCACAAAGTCCGCGGGGGGATCAATTCTCCAACGAGTCGTAAGTGACCCAAAATACTTTAATAGTATAGGTATGCCATCTTTTTCTTCTGAGAAAATAACCATCGCATATATCTTTGCAGTTCGGGCCTTAGCCCCTCTCAAATGAGCTCGTCTTTGGGGGATCTTCTTCCAGAGATGATGGAGAGTGAAACGCCTCCTCCGGACTCCTCCGCTCCGGAAGCGGGCAACCCCGAAGTGTCGTTGCGGAGGGCCTCTCTGAGTCCGGTGAGGCCAGAAGATAATCCCATTGACCCCCGAAGCTCCCAGTGTTCGGCTCCCGAAGAGAGCGGAAAAAAGAGTCCAGCACCGTCTGGTGTGCGATCGAATGTTCTGAGGAAGTTGGTGGGGTGAGCAGCCATCTCAGATGAACACCATGTGCTGATGAATACGGTGATGGAGAGAATCTCGTCCGCCGAAAGCGGATTGCATGAAGCTTTTATGAGTCTACTGACAGGCTTTGAGGTATGTAAAATAATGTATGATAGTCCTGCACATGCTAGGTGTGCCCTGTGTAGATAGTAGCCCCTGAGACTCTGGTTGTCGTCAGAAATGACGACGAACAGAGGATCATATTCCCAGGTAATAACCATACTGCCTCTATGTGCAGGTGATGGAGGCTCCGGTGGCTAGCCAGACTAGCGAGTTTGCCCACTTAAAACGACAGTTGGATGCGGCAGATGCCGACATCGAGCTTGTTAACAAAAGGCTTGACGAGGCACAGGGTAAGTGTCATTATCTGGTAAATGCCACATAGTAAGAGCAGCATGATGCTAGTATCTTTAATATGTGTGACTGCAGATGGAGCTGCCACTGTTGAAGCCTTGTGGGCAGAACTTGCCCGAGCCAAGGAACAAGCGAGGTTTGGTAATGCGGCTGCTTTGAAGGCGGCCGAAGAGTTGAAAGCCGAGAAGGCCGCGCATGGCGAGAGCCGAGATAAGATGGCCAAGATGTCCATAGAATTAAAAGCCGCTGCCGACCGTTGTCGGGTTCTTGAAAAGGAAAACCTAGCGAAGGCATCGGACCTTGAGAAGGCTGCTGCGACAAGAAGAGACATCCGCTCTGCTATGAGGGCGAAGAAGGAGGAGCTGCGGGAAGCTGGGGATATTGTAGCTGGGAAATCCTTTATGTTGCTGAGGAAGTTCGGAGATCCACGGTATGCCTCTCTGGATCGGTTGTGGAGTTCGGAGAATGTGTATATGGATTTGGCGGCGAGCGCTGCCGATGCGGCCAAGTACTTCCAGGGTCAGACGGACCGTGAAGTGGACTAGCTGTTTTTGACACAATTCCATTCTCTCGAGAGTCCGATTTCATTGACTGACCAATTAGCCGAATGGGCCGAACTGAATAGGTTGTCCGGACTCGCCATGAGGTCCGTTGTGGATCAGCTATGGCTGGAAAGGCCAAAGCCGAACAGCTATTTCAGCTTGGTGCAGCAGTTCCTTGACATGGTGCCGCGCATTAATGCGATGAAGAGGTCGGCGTGCATAGAGGGATCACGGATGGCCTTTGCCCGTGTTAAAGCATACTGGGCAGAGATGGATGCTACCACTGCTGTAGCACGGGATTCGGCCATAGGTCGAATGGCTACTGAGCACTACTTTGAAGAAGTTCTTGAGGGTGCTCGTTTGATAGAGACCCGGTGCTCAAAAGATATTATGTTTGAGTGATATGTAATCTCATTGTAAGCGAAATGCTTTTATAATTTTTATAAGGCTATTTTTATACTTTTGCCTGAAAGTAATATGATGCCTCCTGGGCGGCCGTTTATGTATACATGTGTATAACCTGAAAGATTGCAGCCGTCGGCTTCAACCCCCACACATATAATGCGGAGGTGCTCACAAAAAACACGCGTTCACACTTAACCCAACGTCTTGGTCCTATTAAGGAGGTGATAGCGGAGCGAGCGAGGCAACCGGACTATAATGCTTTAGCACTTTCACTTAGCCATAGGAGTTTGACAGTGGGGCTACTAGATAGCCCCTGGTGGCTCCGCACTCTCCCAATCCCGGGGTGCGTACATGCCTGGCCGAGAAACGGCCCTTCGTTAAGGCAGAGGAATTCTAACATTCCAACAGGTCATCGAGTGGTTGACCAGTCTCACGCTATATCATGACAGTCAGTTTTCGACTTTCTCTACTGAGGTGCTCGTCCGGATGAACCATGGCACAATCGCAGTAGTTCTCCTGGTGCTACCTTAGCCGGTAAAGCGGAACGTAAGGCACCAAAAAACAGGAGCCGGGCAAACCCAACATTTGACCAAAGACAATGATTCGGAGCTGATGCATATAGGGCCAAACTCGCGACGCCGAACACTCCCTAAGGTATTCGGTCTTTGTGGTATAAACCGGGCCTAAATAATGGCCTTTGTAAGAAGCCCCTTGTGTCCAGGTACGTGCATTGTTCTAGCGTGGCCACATGCCAAGACATCAGCATCCTTCTCAATTGTGGATATGTATCAACAAGAGACAGTAAAAAAGGTTTACACAGGGTCTTAATCTAAAAAGAATCCTTGGATCGGGTCCCTGCTGCACGTCTGCGCCTGTGTCTCCGTTGTGCCGTATCCTGGACGGGTGTAGCACGATGATCGTCTGTAAAAGAGAGGAATTTAGGTGAAAAAGTTGTCGTGCAAAAAGGATAGTTTTTTTTTAAAAAAAACATGTATAATTCAAGACGAGAAGAAATTGCCACTTGTCTGTGCGCGTTGAGCCCCTTGTATTTGACAAATAGGGGTGTGACCATTTATTTGGTATAAATAGCGGCGCCGAACTTGATTAGTTGTGTCTGAGATCTTGACAACCTATTGGATTCTTTTGCTGGTCCGGGCGCCTTTAGTGTGCGGCTGCCAAGGCAGCCGCACTCTCTTCGGCGCGCAGAGATCGCTTGATATTTCCGTTCACTGAAATGATGCCACGTGTACCGGGCATCTTGAGTGTGAGGGAGGCGTAGTGTGGTATTGCATTAAAGCGAGCGAAAGCTTCGCGTCCGAGCAGTGCTTGATAGCCACTTTGGAACGGAGCGATGTGGAAGGTTAAATGCTCGACACGGAAGTTACTGGGGGAGCCGAATATAACTTGTAGTAGGAGGGAGCCCGTACAATGAGCCCCTGGGCCTGGCGTTACTCCTTTAAAGGTAGCATTGGTATGGCGAATTTTTGTTGGGTCTAACCCCATCCCGCGGATTGTATCCTAATATATTAGGTTTAGATTGCTGCCACCGTCCATCAAGACTAGTGTGAAGTGATATCCGCCAATTACTGGGTCTAATACCAGGGCATCCCATCCTGCGTGTCGGATACTTGCTGAGTAATCGCGATGGTCAAAAGTGATCGGTTGAGACGACCGGTGGCAGGACTTCGCGGTGACAGGCACTGGGGTATATTTTCCTGGGAGTGCCGCGTTGTTTTTTCCCTTGATCATGTGTAACACGTTTACTGTTTTGACTTCTGGTGGAAATTTCTTTTGTTCCCCAGTGTCTTGCTTGGGAGGCTCGTCCTCGTCTTCACTTGGTGTATCCTCCCCCTTGTGTACGACGTTGAGCTTGCCGGACTGCTTGAAGACCCAACATTCTCTGTGGGTGTGATTAGCAGGTTTACCAGGGGTACTATGGATCTGACATACTTGGTCCAGAATTTGTTGAGTCTGGACAGTTCATCCCTGGTGCCTTTAGAGGGCAGCTTTTGACCTGGCCAAGAGCTTTTGAATCCGGCGTTTACTGCCGTGCCCTTCATGCTGTCTTCTTTATTCCGACGTTTGTTATTGCTGTTGCGCCCTGATTTCCCGTTTCCATCTCTAACTTCAGATGTACTTGGGTCGCTGGTGCTGCATCTGGCTAGCCAGCTGTCCTCACTCGCGCAAAAGCGGGTCATGAGGTTTGTTAGTGCGGCCATCGTTCTCGGCTTATTTTGGCTGAGGTGTCTGGCGAGCCATTCATCACGGACGCTATGCTTAAAAGCTGCCAAGGCTTCGGCGTCCGGACAGTCGACAATCTGGTTCTTTTTAGTAAGAAACCTGTTCCAAAGCTTTCGGGCTGACTCTCTGGGCTGTTGAGTTATATGACTCAAATCGTCCACATCCGGAGGTCGAACATAAGTCCCTTGAAAATTTGCCCGAAATGCGTCTTCGAGCTCTTCCCAACTTCCAATGGAGCTTTCGGGGAGGCCTTTAAGCCAGTGACGAGCTGGCCCTTTGAGCTTGAGGGGTAAGTACTTGATGGCGTGGAGATCATCTCCCCGAGCCATATGGATATGAAGGATGTAGTCCTCAATCCAGACCCCAGGGTCTGTTGTTCCATCGTATGTCTCTATGTTTACGGGTTTGAATCCCTCTGGAAACTCATGGTCCAGCACCTCATCGGTGAAACATAGGGGGTGTGCCGCACCCCTGTAGCTGGGTGTACCGCGTTGTTCGGATGTTTGTTGTGTTGCATTATATGCTGGGGCGCGCTTGCGTGGTCCATAGATGGATCTTGTTGCACCGTCCTTTGGGTGCGAACCCTCGCATGGGTCGCGTGTTATATTGTGAGTGGCGTTATATGCCGCTCTGTGTTGGTAGAGGGGTCGTCTATCCGGCCAGGTGGCTGCTTTGATATTTGGTTGTGGGGGGTCTGAGGCCTCCTCGTCGAATTCAGGTAGCAGCTTCCGCTTTGGGTAGCTCTTGGAGGGGCGATTGTCGCCGTACCTCGCTGCTGTGTTGAGTATTTTACTGCATCTTATTTGGAGTGTGTCTTGCGCAGCCTTGAGCCTTTGCTTCTGCTTTTTAAGACTCCTCATGGTGGCAACAAGCCTTTTACGGGCATTCTGCTGCTCCGGGTGCCTGTCCAGCGTTATGTCGTCCGGACCAATATCCTTGATAGAATTTGTTTGTTCGGTTTGATTATCCGGATTGCCGTTGTCCGACAGAGGTTCGCCTGCTCCAGCGCTCTGTGTGATCATTATTTCTGTCGAGGCGGGATTTGGGGCGGCGCTTGCGTCGCCGCTTTGACTGCTTCTCGAGGGAACAAGCCTTCGGTGCGTCCTTCCGCTCCTCGTCGTCCTCTTTTGGTGCGTCCACCATGTATACGTCATATGACGAGGTGGCTTTCCAGGGCCCAATAGGCGCTGGTTCTTCATCGTCTCCTTCATCGGTGTCCATACCGTCGATGTCTTCGGAGTCTAAGTCGAGCATGTCGGTTAAATCATCGACAGTAGCTACAGAGTGGGTGGTGGGTGGGCTTTGAATTTCTTCATTGTTCGTATCCCAACCTTGCTGAACGTAGTCCGGCCAGGGCTCTCCTGACGAAGAGAGAGACTTTAGTGTCTTCAGAATATCGCCGAAAGACGAGTACTGAAAGATGTCCACGGCAGTAAACTCCATGATCAGCGCCCAATCGGATTCAATCGGCAGGGGCGCGGAGGGTTCGGAATCCGGAGAGGAGTCCGGCTCCTTGGAGTTACCAGTCTCGCGGAGTGTGGGGCTGGTGTTCGGCTCGATCGCCGTTGGGATCGCAGCCCCCGAGGCGGCGTCCAACCACCCATCCTCGATCAGCGCAGTTGGCTCCGGATTAAGGGTCGAATCCGATGCGGGTGCAGCCTCCAGGGCACTGTTTGGCGGCAGAGCTAGATCATGCTCGTCGTGACAGTGCGACGCGCTCGGCAGTGGCTCGAATCTGTCGAAGATCAAGTCCCCGCGGATGTCAGCCGTGTAGTTTAAACTTCCAGATCTGACCTGATGGCCAGGGGCATAGCTTTCGATATGCTCCAGATGGCCAAGTGAATTGGCCCGTAGTGCGAAGCCACCGAAGACGAAGATCTGTCCGGGGAGGAAGGTCTCACCCTGGACTGCATCGCTATTGATGATCGTAGGAGCCATCAAGCCTAATGGCGACGACACAGAAGAACTCTCGATGAAATCACCAATGTCGGTGTCAAAACCGGCGGATCTCGGGTAGGGGGTTCCGAACTGTGCGTCTAGGCCGGATGGTAACAGGAGGCAAGGGAGACGAAGTTTTACCCAGGTTCGGGCCCTCTTGATGGAGGTAAAACCCTACGTCCTGCTTGATTAATATTGATGATGTGGGTAGTACAAGAGTAGATCTACCACGAGATCGGAGAGGCTAAACCCTAGAAGCTAGCCTATGGTATGATTGTTCTGTATGTTGTCCTACAGACTAAAACCCTCCGGTTTATATAGACACCGGAGAGGGCTAGGGTTACACAGAGTCGGTTACAATGGTAGGAGATCTACATATCCGTATCGCCAAGCTTGCCTTCCACGCCAAGGAAAGTCCCTTCCGGACACGGGACGAAGTCTTCAATCTTGTATCTTCAAGTCTAGGAGTCTGGCCGAAGGTATAGTCCGGCTATTCGGACACCCCCTAATCCAGGACTTCCTCAGGGGGTGATGGCAGTATCTATGGGAGTAAAAATACGGTCTTCAGAAAAGATCGTGCTACCTGTCGATGGAGATAGAACCACGGTTTTACTTGCCCCAGAACCAGCCCCACCACACATAACCCAAACTCACGCAGATTGTACCCCTACCCAGTTGGACAGAGAACCAGCTACACACCTTCTAACCCCAACCCCAGCAGATAGTTACCCAGTTCCTATTGACACAGCACCGTCTCCACCACAGAGCACCCAAACACGAGCAGTTAGTAAGGCAACTGGAGTGCCCAAAGCACGAGGACCACCACTCCAAACCCCAAGTCAACGCTTAAAGCAAAAGAAGAATTGTTCTCAAGTCAAGTTCCGTAGCTATGGTTCATACTACTTTGCTCTTGCATCACTATATTTACTCATACCAACTAATTTCAAATTTGAAGGACGCAATTGAAACTCCAATGGTGCAACAGGTATGTTTTAAACCTGTTTCTTTAATGTTTTTGCTGTTGTAACTTTCTCTATGTTGATTTTAGTTTCAATTGAATAAACAGTTATGTTCTCATGTCATGCACATTACAAGTGTTGTTATTGCTGTGTAGTTTCCCACATTTATATTTCGTCTATGCTGCTTTGTCTTAAATAGATATGATTCGAACTGTATCTATCTTGATTTGGAAACATAAACTAGAATGATATAGACCATACAGTGACCATACTACATAGATATATGTTTGTTTCATGCTGTTATCCTGTCCACCTTACTACTGAACTGGTTTACCAAAATGAGTTTCATATACTACATTGTAAACCTGTGATGTGTTTGTTTGTTTCTCCTTTAGAACGCGGATAAAATATTGGAGAAGAGCACCCCGTTATGCAATGGTAAAGGAAGTAATGCAGATAAGGTTCAAGATAGTGAGACATCACTGTTGTTCTCCAAGAAAGCTGATAAAAACTATATTGAAGACACTGAGACAACCCCAAAGTCCTGTCTTGATGTAGTGTTCGAGTTACTGGCTACTACTGCTGGCACCAGCTCTTCAAACTCGTTGCCTGAATCAGTTTGGCTTTTTGAGTCTCAACTTCAAGTTGAAAGACATCGATCAGATGTTATGCAACAGGAAGTCGGAGGAAGTCCCTGCAGAATTCAGATGCATACTTTCTGGTGCAACAACAAGTGCTGGAGGATTTAAGCGCCAAAAGAGAGAAAGTTAATAAGCTTGCTAAGCATCTTGCCAGCATTATGGGTACCTAGGATATTGTTTCTTGAGCTCTTCTGAAGTGGTTTTAGTTCTGGACTTGTTTTGTTGCGGCATTTATATGCTGCTTTGTTCCCTATATTTGCACTTGTGGCGGACTTTTTTTGACACCTGAAATAGTAGGAGAGGCTCCTACTACAATTAAATTAAAGAATAGAATGTATGGTACATGAGGTTATTTACAAGTCATCCCCTTTGGGAATGAGGGTTGGGGGTGGGGGAGGGGGGATTCTACAGGGAGCTAATAAAGGAGAAAATGATTTTTTTTGTTTGTCCCCCACTCTATAGGTAAGGAGGGAGAGGTCTTCCTTGAGTTTTGCACGCCAGGAATCTTGTGATGGGAGCACTCCTCTGAAGTGTTTATTATTTCTTTCCTTTCAAATGCTCCAGGATGCCAAGAGAAAAATTTCCAAGAACAATGGTTGGTTCCAGTAAGATTTAGCCTTGTCCATCCAGTCTAGCCGATTGTTAGCTGCGTGTCCCATGATACGAAGTTCATTCCAGCATGCAAGGCTAAAGGTGCATTCAAAGAAACGGTGCTCCACAGTCTCATCTTGGCAGGCCATGCACAGAAGGCAACCAAAGTCTGTGCCAATCTTATAGTGTCTCCTTTTCAACATGTTGCGAGTGTTGAGTCTATCTGATAGTAGTAACCAACCAAAAACTTTAATTTTCATTGTTGACTTGGATTTCCAGATCCATTTGTATGTTTGGTGCACCTGGACATCTTTGAAGTAGAAGGTGTAGAACCTGTTGGCTAAGTAATTTGATCCCCACACACAATTCCATTCATCATTGGCCGAAGGATCCATGAGTTCAGTATGCATGGTTTGTTGCTGTAGGTCTCGTGTCTCATCATGAGCTTGTGAGGAGAGAGGTAGATGGAACGTTTCACTGAGTGAGATGCTCCGCAAGAAATCCCTCATAGATATATCTTCCAGCTGTGCGACGGAGAAGGCTCTGGGATGAGTATCGGCCAAAACATCACCAATCCCGACATCTTTCCAGAATAGAGCAGAAGATCCACTTCGTATTGTCACATTGGTGATCCCACAGTAAATTGGCATAAGTTTAGAGACATCGCGCCACCAGAATGAGCCATATGGGTCGGATGCATGTGGAATTTTTGTGGTGTAGTATGTGTTCCAAATCAATTCACCCAAGGGAGGTCCCAATGGTTGTAAAACTTGTGAAGACATTTGAGAAGCAAAGCGTCACTTTGCACTTGGAGATTTAGAATGCCAAGCCCTCCACACTTTTTGGGTTTGCATATCATATCCCATGATGCCAAGGAGTTGCACTTGTCTCCTTGATTCAGTTTTCTTTGTCCAGAGGCACATTCTTCGGATTTTGTCAATAAGTTCAAGGATGCCTGCCAGGAGTTTGAGTGTGCAAAGAGCGAAAATGATGAGAGAAGTTATGGCTGAATTCAGCAGTGTGAGTTTTCCTCCATATGTAATCATGTTGAGGGTGGCCGAAAGTCGTCTCTCCACACGGCAGACCTGAGGCATGAGATCCAAAATGGTTGGTTTGGTGGTGCCCATAGGGAGGTCAAGATATGTAAACGGTAGCTTGCCAATAACACAACCAAATATATTTGCCAATGTGGTTGTGACCTCTTACTCACAGTTTAGTGGTATGAGGGTAGATTTATGAAAATTTATCTTCAAACCCACCGATGTAGCATAGTCAGAGAGGATAGTTTTGATGGTCATGGCTTGGGCAGGACATGCTGGCATAGCTAGTATAGTATCATCCATGTATTGAATCACCGGATAGTCCTGTTGTGTGTTGCAAGGAAAGGGCAAGCTGATCTCTCCCCTAGCAAAAGCATCATTGATCGCAGCTGAAGGAGGTCAGCTGCAAGTACAAAAATTAGTGGGGATAGAGGGTCACCTTGTCGCACTCCACATCTGCAATGAAATTGTCTGCCAGGGACACCGTTTAGGAGAACAGCCGACTTGCCCGAGGATAAAATACATTGGATCCTACCTAACCATTTATCGTTAAAACCCATGTTCTTCATAATGATGAGCATTGCTTCATGGTCAATTGTATCAAATGCCTTAGCAAAGTCAAGTTTGAGAAGCACAATTTATTTCTTGGAGATTTGGCACTGATATATTTATTGAAACACCCATGCGAGATAGTCTTGGATAGTGCGACCTTTGAGGAAACCGTACTGGTTACGGTGAATTATTTTAAGAATGACCTTCTGTAACCGGTTGGCCAGGATTTTTGTGATCACTTTTAGACAAAAGTTCAGTAGGGTGATTGGTCGGAAATCATTAACAGTTCTAGGCGCAGTGTTTTTTGGGATCAATGTGATGAAACCATCATTGATGCTCTCAAGATTTAGATTTCCTTCAAAGAATTGATTGCACACATTATGGAAATACTCTTTGATTACTGACCAAGAAGCTTTAAGAAACGCACCATTGAAACCATCTGGTCCCGGTGCACGATCAGCTAGCATTATTTTAATAAGATGATTGATCTTAGCATGGGTGAAAGGGATAGTTAATGCATCTAGACCTTCAATCCTCTTGATAATTCTCTGAAGATCAAATTTCATATCAGTATGAGAAGAAGTGCCAAGCCTCTGTTTGAAGGAATGAAAGATTATTGCTTCTTTTCCAGCGTGATCATCCAAATAGGTATCATCATCAGTATTTAGGGCGGCAATATTATTCCTTCTGTATTGCTCCGAGGCCATAGCCTGAAATAATTTAGAATTTTCGTCGCCAAATTGCACCCATCGAATGGTACACCATTTCCGCCAGTACATCTTTTGGTAAGATAGCAGTCTGATGAGGTGTGCCTTGAGTATTTTTCTGAAATTAGCTTTGGGTGTGCATAGCTGTCTTTTATTCTCCAACCCATTAATTTCCAAAAGGGCCCTGTTTGAATTTTCTATGGCAATGGGCAGTTTTGAGATATTTTTACTCCAATATTTAAGATCATGACATAAGGTTTTGAATTTTCTGCATAGGACTGTCGCCATATTATGATAGTGCACATGCTTTGACCAAGCGCTTTGAACTATTTGCATGACGCCTGGGTGTTGGATCCAGAAGGATTCAAACCTGAATAGCTTGGATCATGGGATGGAAGTTTCAATATTAATCACACATGGGATGTGATCAGATACAGGTCGACCGAGGGGCTTAACCACAGTGTGAGGGTAGGAGCTCGTCCAATTAGTACTGGTGAAAAACCAATCAATTTGCTCAAGTAATGGATCAGTTTGCATGTTACTCCAGGTGTACTCTCAGCCTTTAATGGGCAGTTCAATTAAGGCTTGTGCTCGGATGAAATCATTAAAAGTAATCATATCACCATAATTACCACCGGGCTTGTTGCAGTTATCTGGGCTTCTAACAAAATTGAAGTCTCCGACCCGAAGCCAATATTCATTTGGGGGGATATTCAGAGCCATAAGCCAATTGATAAAGTTAACTCTGGGTTCACCTTGACATGGGGTGTAAACATTGACCAATGTCCAAAAATGTGGAGATTGGGTTGATTGAAAACGTGTAACCAGGGCAAAATCTTCTTGAGCAATGGTAGTGGCTGAGAAAATTGAACTATTCCAAATAGTGACGAGGCCTCCCGAGTCCCCACGGGAAGGGATGAAATCAAATTGGTCAAAAGGCCTAGGACAGTAGGACTTAACAAAAGCATGATCAAAAGAAGGTTTTTTCGTCTCCCGCAAGCAAATTGCAGCACAACCAGAAGAGTTGATTGCATTTGAAAGTGCAAGCTGTTTTGCATCAGAATTTATGCCCTGGAAATTCCAGCAAAGAATGTTCCAATTAACACGAAGTACCATAATACGGGTAGGATAATATAAAAGTATGAGCAGATAAACCCAGAACAGAGGAACTAAATATTGGCCGAGGATGGTCCATCATCAGACGAAGCCTGCAGGCTCTCCTCTGTGAGTTCTTCAGCTCGAATTCCACACATCACCGTGCCAAATGTGTTGGATAACTGGAATAGCAGTAGGCGGTGGGATCTCTGGGGCTTCCGACAAAGCAGAGGCAATGCTGGCCGAAGTTGTAGAGGGAATCACCCTGGGTTTGACCTTGGAGGTTTTGAGCTTGGTGTCTGAAAGAGGTGGAACTTTGAACCCATCATATTTATTGGAACGTGTGCTTCGATGCAAAGCAATGGTTGATTCAGGAGCAATCGCTTTTCCCCTTCTGCTAGAAGAAGCAGCAGCACCAGTAGCAGATGGAATAGCAAGGGGGAGCGAAGCATGCATAGCCAAGTCCTCTTGAGGGTCATCGAGGGCCTGATCCTCCTCAACATCTGCAACCATAGATGCAGAACTGATTTCCTGTGCAGCAGTTACTAAGACAGTTTGAGGTGTAGTATGGTTCATCTCTGGTAAAGCAAGCTGTGAGTCAGATGTGTTTGGCAGATCAGTTAAGCGGAGAGGCTCAGAGAACCTAGTTGCAGGCAGGGCAGGCAGCAGTGCAGAGTTATCTGGCAAGTTAGTGATGCGAAGGGTAGTTGGAGCAGACAGCACAACATAATGAGATTGGTGACTAACAAATTTAGTCGCAGTCTGAGTGGCTTCAGACACTTGTAACACACCATCCTCTTCCCTGATATGCATCTTCAGTTCTACTTTCTCATATTTGAATCCATACCCAGTGCTCCAAGGGCCATATGCTGCAACAATTGGCATGATTGCACCAGTAAGAAAGCTATTGAGATGCCTGACAGGAATACCGTGGTTGATCATCATGGAGGACATCATATCACCATTGGCAGTCATTTCCAAGTGCAAGCCAGCAGTAGAAATTGAGATCTCAATATCAATAGAGTTATTCTGGGTTGTCCTGGAAGCCGATTGTGAGCTCTCTCCCACTTCATAATTTGCTGCAATATTGTTGAAAATGTTGCGAGGCACTAGGACATAAGTGTCAGACAGAGTAGCACTAGAATCTGAACTATCAAATGTAGAGATGGAATCATTCCAGGCCATGCCAGGGCTATCTTACAGATTGTTGGCTGGAAGGATACCATCTTGCACATGTAATCCCTCAGCAGCAAGCCAAGCTTGGTAATTGTAGACAGCTGGTGTGGTGGAGGTGGCTAGGCTCCCTAGTTTGCTTGGAAGTGAACATCATTGCCCTGCTGAACCTCCTCATTGTGCTGATTGGGAGCTGCATTCTGAGAAAGCCAATTGTGCAGTTGCACCTGATACATCTGATCCGCCGTCAGTCTATCACCAAACAGAGGGTGTGAGATCCCGTCTGCCGGTGGTGGCTCAAAATCCATAGGAGGAACATCCGGAATGTGTGAATTCCAATCACTGCGTCTCAGGATTGTTGCACAAACAGTCCAGCAGCGATGCTCTCCTCCAAGCTGATGCATAACAAAACTCTTGGCCACCCTACGCAGACTGAGGACACGGGCTTTGATCAGAACAAACTTTCGATCTCCTCTAGGGTTATTCCAAGTGATCAATTCACCAAACTTATCAACTGATTTGTGGATGTAATGGGATGTCTGATAATCATGGGGAAAGTCAATGTATAAAAGCCATACTTGAGGACCGAAAGAGGTCGATCTCATGTTGATAGCAACATCATGAGGAACAAAGGAAACTACAGTATTCAGATTTTCCTCATCCTCATCAAGCTCAAAGGTGGTACCAACAACAATATCTCTAATGACTGAATCCGCAAAACCAAATATTCCAATGCCTAGCGGATAGTCATCCACCTCAGTGGGAAAGAATTGTGACTCATGGAGCAAACCTTCTATGGTGTGACGCAAAGCAGCCTTCTGGTGGAATGGGACGAAGCGATTGACCTCAGCCACCGCCAGAAAGTCATGGTGCAGCGGCGGATTGGGGCTGACGACCATCTCCTCCTGCACCACGCAATCTTTGGGGCACAGCTAGATGGTCATCCCGTGTGGCAGGTAAGGGACGACATTGACAGGAAAGTTCTCCATAGGCGATGGCGGGCGAGGAACCAGAGGTGGAGCAGAGGAGGTGGGGCGAGCAGCGGAGGAATGCATATCGATGGGTCTCTTGCTAGTCTTTGGTACCTAGGTTCTCTGTGCTGACCGCCGAGCAGGCCAGCAGGAGGTCACCACGTGTCGAGGGGCACCGCACGATTCACAGGGAACGATCTCGCTTCCTCGGGCACCGGTGTGATGACAAGCAGGAAGTGGATCAATAATATCTGTCAAAGTGATTTGCTGCCATTGCGAGTTGGCCAATATCGGTGCAATAGTGGAAGGTGAATTATTAATGATAGCCAGAGGATTTGTAGTAGAAATATTCGCACAATTATGAAGCAACGGATCTCTCGATTCACAACCATTCCAAAAATTGGGTAAAACCTCTCCAGATGGGCCTGCAGGGATGGTCCTAGATGGGCCTGCAGGGATGGGCCGAAGACTGGGCTTCCAAAATAGAGTGGGGGTATCGATTAGTCCATAGTGGCGCTGATTGTGTCCCAGCCAGCCACACTGAATACAAAGAAGCGGGGCTGGGCAATCAAAATAATAATGTTTTGTGGATCTGCAAGTGTGATAGGAGGAAAACCCAATCTTCGGAGTTGTAGGAGTGCTAGCAGATTGAGTGTTGGCATCATCCTCATGGCCCATAGAACCAGCAGCTGATGTTGACAGTGAACCAGGGTGGTACTCCTCTTTATCACAGGTACAAGAAAGTTCCAAACAAGTTTTGCACGCCACACGTGGGCAAGAAGCGGCTAGATATGTGACGATTATAGATGTACTCCAATGTGGGTATAGATGACAGAGACCATATCGTGGCAATGTGACTTCGGGAATAACCAAATTTCAACTGATCAAGGATATAGAACACCATAAATGTGGGAACATTGTCCCAATAAAGATGCTGGAAAGTCCGACCTTCAAAAATATTCTATTTGCTCACATGCTTAGAAGATAATCAAAATTAAAAGCCCCAAGACATAAATCTCCTGGCAATGAATGCTGACTGTCATGATTGGTATCATTGTTCTAGAATTCTACTGATTGATGGAAACTCCCAAAATGTATGCCGACCACAGCATTATTATTATCATGAATGCCATTAATGTGAGTAATGCTGGGATTTTGATTTCCCGTAACAGGCTCCCCGGCACTGCTCATCGGAAAACTCGTCGACGGCGGTGCCACAATAACATAGGGAGGGTGAATGGTCGAGTCAGGCAAACCCCCGAGATCATTCATACGTAGAAAATTCAAATTTGATCGGATAGCCATAGGTGATCTAGATGAGACTTCATGGATAACCTCATCAAAATGTCAATGATGATCATAGCACGAAGTAGAAGCCTTGGCCGAACGAAAAAGTTGAAAATGGCAAACAAAGTCCAGCCAAATTCGATCCTTGAGATGATAGATAAAGTGTCCAACCTTGTTAGAGGCCACAGAGAAACAGAATCTTCTTTCACCAATGGATATGACATTGAGTCCCAATGGTAAACCCCCAATGCAACATTGCAAAGCAACACCCACAGATTCCTCAGTAAGAGGGAAGGAGGCCGAGGAGAAGTAGACGACCAAGAAGAACTCCTTGGTACCCAGAGATGGTGAAAAATGGACTGGAGAACCAAACCTTCGACACACCTGATCTGCAATTGAAAGGCCATGCTTGAAATCCTAGTGGAGGAGTCCGTCCATGGTAGCACAAAGCTATCGATCGCCATTGGAGGGGTGGGTGGGAAGGTGGAGAGGATAGGTGGAGAGAAGAGCCATCATTTACATGTCCTTCCTACTTGTGGAGAACTTTGATGTCTAGTGGATGTAATATGAGTAATAGCCATGATAGCCTAGCGTAAGTTGCTTGCTTATTTATTTCCGTTGTCTTGTTTATTTGTTTTTTTGTAGTCAATGCAGTTCTTTTTCCGCAGTTTTCTAGTGGCCACAATAACATATTTTTAAAACTAGGCCACATTAACAATGGGCTACATATTTACCGTAGTTAACATGGGCCTCCTACAGGCCATAGAAACAATGGGCCTTCTAAGGGCCATAGAAACAATGGGCCTTCTACGGGGCATAGACACAATGGGCCTTCTACGGGCCGTATGATCGGTTGGCTAAACATGGGCCAGTAATATACCACATTATGGCCGTAAATGGGCTAGTGTTGAAATCGCCCGTTCATGGGCCGACCATAACGACCATCGTTAATAGGACGTATTTGATGACGCTATGAAAACGACCCAACGTATTAACGGGCCACAAACGGGCTGACTGTAACCACGGGCTGTATTTGACCCATAAGCAGATAATGACAGTAACGGGCCAAAAGTAAACGAATGCTGAAATGAGCCCAAGAATAAACGGTCCCTGAGAAGGCTGAAAGATAACATGGGCTGGAAACGGCCCAACAGAATAATGGGCCGTTAATGGGTATAAATTGATATACTGTTCATTACGGGCCAGTTTTACCACGGGCCGTTAATGGGCCGAGGGTTACTAAGGGCCTCATATGGGCCAAAATACGTCATGTGCCATACATGGGCCGGAAGTTAAAACGGGCTAGAATTATATTGGACGGCCCAAATGACGCTACTGGGCCTAACTCGGATAGGCCGTAAACGGGCCCTAGGTTGGCGGGCTGTAAATAGGCTATATGCGAACATGCCGTTAATAGGCTTGTCGTGGGCCGGCCCGCCACCTTTTGACCAAGTCAAATGGGACAGCCTTTTCACAGGAATGGGCCTCTGTTGGGCCGTGCCACGTGTCGACGTATCATAGGCGCTTTGGGTCTAATGAGTGGATGACAGCTGTCCCAATGGTGAGCCAACACTTGTTTCCTCCAGCCAATGATGATTTTACACGTGGAAAATCCCCATTGGTCGGGGCTGTTAATGGGTTATCGGATCCAAAACCTGACCCGATAGCTTAACGGAGTTCCGTTACGGTGGATGCCACGTGTCGGTCACCCTTGACGAAAGCACTTCTGTGACGCACGATTTATCATCATGGAAGTGGACACTTCCGTGATGATAATTTTGGTAATGTCATGGAACACTTCTACGATAGCACATGTATGACTATCTTTATTCTGTCATAAATTTGTCATGGATGTACATGCATGACAGAAAACGTGACCTACTGTGACAAACACGTATCATAACAGAAGTGTATTTTTTTGTAGTGCACCTACCCCACGCCGTGCATGCGGCGTACATGGCGCAAGGGGCAGGCGTAGTGGGAAACATGGAACGACGGTTCCAAGGCGGAGAGAGTAAATGAGCAGCGGACCTGCAGTTTTAAAAAGGGACACGCAAGCTGCCTCTTTACTATTCATCGCGGGATGACATGAGCATGCTGCGGTCATTCCATGCACGACCCCCACATCACGCATTCAACGCGGGTCGTGGGGAAGCGCAACTAGCGAGGGAGTTACTACAGTGAAACTCCACCGCTCACGCGCCCGCGCACCGTTCTAGGCCTGTCCCAATAATGCTCCGCGCTTATATGTGACCCAGGCCCGGGGGCTCCTGCCGGTGTACAAAAGTAGGGGTCCTTTTTGTACCCCTTTACTTGTGCACGGGCAGTCGCAGCCACACACCTGTGGCCGCGCTTGGCGTGACAGAAGAGGAAGCAAAGGCACAAGACTACCAGAGCCGTGCTCAAGACCAGAGGCATGAGGAGCAAAGGGGCGAGGTGAAACTCCTTGCCGGGGTGGCCTTCACGGCCCTGGCAAGAGCCTTGCCGGGGCGACTTGCCCAACACCAACAAGGCCGCCACCCTTGAGTCTAAGAGTCCCGACGCCATCAACCACATCGGACCCAAGGCTTGGGAGGCGCCTCCATGGTGGCATGCAGACCTTTATGAAGACAAAGGGCCTGCGAGGCCTAGATGGGAACCAAGAAACAAGACAACAGCAGGGCCCCTTGCCAAGGATGCCCACGAGGCCCCAGCAAGGCTCCTGCCAAAGATACTGACGAGGCCCCGGCAAGACTCTTGCCGAGGGTGCCCACAAGGCCCCGCAAGACCCTTGCCGGGAAGATCAGCAAGACCATGGCAAGGCCTTGCCGCCCCGTTCCCACCCCAGCTCAGCGGCCGGCCCACCAACTAAGCAGGTACCCACGTGGCAGTATGTGGCTCCTAAACCAACTAGTCAAGCACCTACGTGGTGGCATGGAGATCTTCGTGAAGACCCTGCCACCACGCCAGCTCAGCAGCCTGCCAGCCTACATGGCGCTGCATGCCTCATTGGCCTGGACGCGTGTCGGAGCAAGGCGAAGCGGCAACGCACGGGACGGGCTTCGCTGCCGTCCCCGATAAAGCAAGAGGACACCTAAGTAGCGCATTTAATGCATTTTGTCCCGTGATGACAGGCGATAAACTCGACTACTGTAGAACTTTCCACCTCCTATTTGCCACTATGGCAGCCCCTTTGACTATAAAAAGAGGCCCGTGGCGTACTGTGAGAGGATTCGGACTTTTTGGACCCAGCATGCTTTGTAGCTAGTCCAAGAACACCAGATAAACACAAACGAGCAGGAGTAGGGTATTACGCATGATTTGTGGCCCGAACCTAGATAAACTCCCCCCCCCCGTGTTAATCTTCTAACCCCGCTCTTTTTACAACCCCGCGCCCTAGCAACCGTAGTAGGGATTCCCTGTGATCCCATAGGTGTCATTCCTGAGCCCCGACACTATTTTTGAGTGTTAGCACAATTATTCTACTATTATGATTATGTTTTTGTTTTAATTAGTGTTTGTGCCAAGTAAAGCCTTTAGGATCTTCTTGGGTGATAGTTGTTTGATCTTGCTGAAAAACAGAAACTTTGCGCTCACGAAAACGATTCTCATTTTTACCAGAGCGTGATAAAATACCAATTCTTTTTGTAGAAGATTAATATACAAATTTCTCCGGTTTTCCTAATTGCTCAAGATTTTTGGAGTTGCAGAAGTATTCTAAATATCCAGATTGCTACGTACTACTCTTTTTTTGACAGATTCTGTTTTCTTTGCGTTGTGTGCTTGTTTTGATGATTCTATGGTTTTGTTTGATGAGTTTTTGCCATAGAAAAGTTGTAATACAGTAGATATAATGCAACAATAAAATATGAGTTGGTTTGCAACATCACTTATAGTAGTGATTTAATTTCTTATACAAACGGATCTCACGAAGGCTTTGTTGGGTTTTGTGTGATTGAAGTTTTCAAGTTTTGGGTTATCTTACGATGGATGAAGGAATAAGGAGTAAGAAGAGCCTAAGCTTGGGGATGCCCATGGCACCCCAAGTTATTATCAAAAGAGAAGCAAGCAACTAAGCTTGGTGATGCCCCGAGTGGCATCCCTTCTTTCTTCTAACAACCATCGGTATTTTACTCGAAGCTATATTTTTATTCGTCACATACTTAGTGTTTTGCTTGGAGCATCTTTTATGATATGAGTCTTTGCTTGTTTTGATTTGTGTTTTAAGTATTGATTCCTTGCTGGACACACCTATTTGAGAGAGCCAAAATTATGCCATGACTTGTTAGAATTGCTCTCTATGCTTCACTTAAATCTTTATGAGCTATGGAATTGCTTGAGTGCTTCACTTATATCTTTTGAGAACGGCGTGCTTTAGTATTTTTGAAGAAATGCTCTCTTGCTTCACTTGGATTTATTTGAGAGTTAGTAAAATTTTCAAGAAAGTATCTCTTACTTCACTTAAATTAATTTGAGAGAAAGAAATATTATGCTCATGATATTCACTTATATTTGTTTGAGCTTATCAAAAGCAACACACGAAAATTAGTTCCAAAGTGATAGATATCCAAGAAGGATATAATAAAAACTTTCATGGAGATCATTGGACAAAATAAACTTGATTCCTTGTAATAGTTTTGAGATATGATGATGCGATATGTGAGTCATGTCGATGAGTAATTATGCTTTAGTAAGAATATTGGTGTCAAGGTTTGTGATTCCCTATGCAAGCATGAAAGTCAATAGTTATGCAATGAAATTACATCCTACTTGTAGTGCATTATTCGGTGTTAATTATGATTAATGCTCTCTTATGAGATTATTTGTTTCTTGGTTGGTCGCTTCTCAATCTTTTGCTAGCCTTCATTTTGCACTAAGTATGATCACTACTTGTGCATCCAAAATCCTTTAAACCAGTTTTGCCATATGGGTCCACTATATCTACCTATATGTGGTATTCTTTTGCCGTTCTAATCAAATTTGTATGTGCCATCTCTAATATTCAAAATAAATTTCTCTTTTGTGTGCTTGTACCACTCACGAGGTGGTGAGGGGCGGCTAGTATTTTCCATGCTAGATGTGTTATTCTCACAACGAGTATTTATTCACTTGTCATTGCACGAGAGTAAGGCAAAGGTATTAAGGACGCCGAGTCCCAAAATGAAAAAAGATTTTACTTTATGTTGTCAAATAATAAATTCCTTGGAAAGTGTTGGTATGGAAGGCACCAGTGGATACGGTTAGCCATGGAAAGTGAAAGTATGGTGGAAAAAGGAATAAACTTTAATTTCTGTTGGGGAACCGCCTATGATATATCTAGCATGGAAAGTGTTGGTAACTCAAAGTCATTTTCGTTGGTGGGAAAAGTATGCCTCTCAAAATGTTTTTATCTCTCAGTTTTTTCTTTGAGCTCTCGCACCTCTACAAATCCCTACTTCCCTCTGCGACGGGCCTTTCCTTTCCTTTATGCAATTTTTATTTTTAATTTGAGTCTCCATCCTCTCTTATAAAAGACCAACTAGGGGGTACTATGATCGTACTTGAGCATTGAGTGTAGTTAATATGCGAGTGTGTTTCATGAATGGATCAATGATTGAGCATGATGGGCTAGGGATAACTTATTTTAGCGTTGAAATTTTGAAAGACATGTTTGCTTGTTGGTATGCTTGAGTATCTAAATTATCATGTCAAAACTAGACTATTGCTTTGAACAATATAAAAGTCCAAATGTCCATGCTATAAACAAAAGAATATGAGACGACATGTTAGGCAGCATTCCACATCAAAAATTCTGTTTTTATCATTTACCTACTCGAGGACGAGCAGGAATTAAGCTTGGGGATGCTGATATGTCTCCAACTTATCTATAATTTTTATTGTTCCATGTTGTTATATTATCAATCTTGGATGTTTTATAATCATTTTATAGTCAATTTATATCATTTTTTGGTACTAACCTATTGACATAGTGCCAAGTGCTAGTTGCTGTTTTATGCATGTTTTTTTACACCGCAGGGAATCAATATCAAACGGAGTACAAACGCGGTGAAACTTTTTGTGCATTGTTTGGGCCAGAAGACATCCAATGGGCCGGAGAAGCGCCTGGGGGTGCTTCGAGGGGAGCACAACCCACCAGGGCGTGCCTGGAGGCCCAGGTGTGCCCCTGGTGGGTTCTGCCCACCTCGGGTGCCCCCGGACCGCCTCTTTGCTCTATAAATACCCCAATATTCCAGAAACCCCAGGGGAGTCGATGAAAATCAATTCCAACCGCCGCAGAGTCCAGAACCACCAAATCCAATCTAGAAACCATCACGGAGGGGTTCCCCACTTCCATTGGTGCCTCTTCGATGATGCATGAGTAGTTCTTTGTAGACCTTCGGGTCTGTAGTTAGTAGCTAGATGGTCTCTTGGAGATCCATATGATGTAATTCTTTTGCAGTGTGTTTGTTGGGATCTGATGAACTTTGAGTTTATGATCAGATCTATCTCTTCTTTATCCATGAAAGTTATTTGAGTTTCTTTGATCTCTTATATGCATGATTGCTTATAGCCTCGTATTTCATCTCCGATATATGGGTTTTGTTTGTCCAACTTGATCTATTTATCTTGCAATGGGAAGAGGTGCTTTGTAGTGGGTTCGATCTTACGGTGCTTGATCCCAGTGACAGAAGGGGAACCGACACGTATGTATCGTTTCTACTAAGGATAAAACGATGGGGTCTATTTCTATATAAATAGATCTTGTCTACATCATGTGATCGTTCTTATTGCATTACTTCATTTCTCCATGAACTTAATACACCAGATGCATGCTGGATAGCGGTCGATGTGGCGAGTAATAGTAGTAGATGCAGGCAGGAGTCGGTCTACTAATCTTGGACATGATGTGTATATAATGATCATTGCCTGGATATCGTCATGATTATTTAAAGTTCTATCAATTTCCCAACAGTAATTTGTTTACCCACCATTTTCTATTTTTCTCGAAAGAAGCCACTAGTGAAACCTACGGCCCTCGGGTCTCTTTCTCATATTATTTGCTTTTGCGATCTATTTTATTTGCCTTTTATTTTCAGATCTGTTAAACCCAAAAATACAAAAATATCTTGCTGCAATTTATTTTATTTGGCGTTCAGTCAATCAATATTTACAACTCTCTCACGTCCGTTTGCCAATTTCTGGCACCGTTACCCGAAAGGGATTGACAATCCCTTTTACACATCACGTTGCAAGTATTTGTTTTTTGCGTGCAGGTGTTGTTTACGTAGTGTTGCTTGGTTATCCTACTGGTTCGATAACCTTGGTCTCATCACCGAGGGAAATACCTACCGTTGCTGTGCTGCGTCATCCCTTCCTCTTTGGGGAAATACCGACGTAGTTCTAGCAGACATCAGGGAGCTACACACATCGTGGTGTAGTGCGTTTCCTGTTTGCAAAGCATGTGCCACATTAGAGTTCTGCATTGGGTATTCAAACATCACATAACACACGGGCGCATGCACACGGTGGTTTTGTCCTATGACATCACTCGCGTGTGCCTCTTGAGGGAGTCCTGGACTAAGGGGTCCTCGGGCGTCCGACCTGTTATCTATGGGCAGGACTGATGGACTGTGAAGACATGAAGACCAAAGACTGCACCGTGTCCGGATTGGACTCTACTTGGCATGGAAGGCAAGCTTGGTGACCAAAGACTCCTTCTTATGTAACCAACTCCATGTAAACCCTAGATCCCCTCGGTGTCTATATAAACCGAAGGGGATAGTCCGGAAAGAACAACACATATACTCATTACCATACCCACATAGGCTAGACTTCTAGGGTTTAGCCATACGATCTCGTGGTAGATCGACTCTTGTAATACTCATATTCATCAAGATCAATCAAGCAGGAAGTAGGGTATTACCTCCATAGAGAGGCCCCGAACTTGGGTAAACATCGTGTCCCCCGTCTCCTGTTACCATTGATCCTAGACGCACAGTTCGGGTTCCCCTACCCGAGGTTCGCCGGTTTTGACACCGACATTAGTGCTTTCATTGAGAGTTCCACTGTGTCGTCGATAAAAGGCTCGATGGCCCCTTCAATCATCAATAATGATGCTGTCCAAAGAGGAACCTTCCTCCCCGGACAGATCTTCGTATTCGGCGGCTTCTTACTGCGGGCCGACTCGCTTGGCCATCTGGAGCAGATCGATAGCTACGCCCCCGGCCATCAAGCCGGATTCGGAAGCTTGAACTACGTCGCGGATATCCGTGGAGACTTGATCTTCAAAGGACTGGAGCCCACGGCGATCGCTCCCCCTCATCCCGATGAACGTGACTTAAATCTGTCATCGGATGACACCCAGGAGATGGTTCCTGCGGCTACAACGACCTTAGAGCCAAAGCAGACCGAGCCATCCGAAGCCTTAGAGTCCGCGGCGTTTGAGCCGCACGTGGACCCGATGCCCTGTGATATTCACTTTAACGGAACTCCAGACTCATCTCCGGCTACAAGTTCTGGACTGTATACACTTGCGGACACCGAGCTAGATTGGTTATCGATCCTCGAGTTCAGCGCCGTTGACGTGTTCCAACACTCGCCTTTGGGTGACATGCTAAAATCATTAAAGAATTTTTCCTTGGAAAAGGACTCACAGGAGAACTATGTCCGGTTTGAGCTAGAGACGAATGATGAGCAATTTCGCTTCCCACCCGCCACCCACTTCATAGCCACCGTCGATGACTTAACCGACGTACTTAACTATGGCTCCAAAGATATCGACGGTATGGACGACGATGCCGACAAGGAGCAAGACCAAGACCCGCCATTCACTGGACGCTGGACGACCACCTCTTCATAGGACGTGTACATGGTTGATACACCTAAGGGATCCAGCGACGACAAAGAAGAGCCGGATACGAACAAAACCTCCGAGACACCGTCCAAGCGCCAGCGGCCCAAACGCCTCCCTAAGCCCTGTCACTCAAAGGACGGCAACACTGGCACAGAAGAAAATAGTACTCCGGGCGACGCCAAAAACAGCGAAGACCCCGCTGTGGCTACATCCGAACAGGAACACGACAGCAGGCAAGACAACACTGACGAACAGGCCATAGAAGATGACCCGGAGGATGATAGTTACCATCCGCCCTCTGAGGAGGATACAAGCCTCAGCAACAAAGACTTCATCGTGCCTGAGGATCCTCTTGAGCAGGAGGGCTTTAAGCTTCAGCTCATAGCCACTGCAAGGAGCCTGAAAAAGAAACAACAGCTTCAAGCTGAACAAGACCTGCTCGTTGACAGATGGACTGACGTCCTGACAGCCGAGGAATATGGCCTCAACCGCCCAGCCAAGAGCTACCCGAAACGCAGACTGCTACCACAATTTGATGAGGAAGCGCCAGAGCATATATCTCCCTCGCGCAATGCGGATCGACCACCATGTGGTCGGGATAGGGCGGCGGAACGGCCACCCCGCGGTCAAGATAAAGCGGCAACTCAGGCCGAACAGCAGACCGCCCTACCACCACGTCAAAATAGGGACGGAAGAGTCCGGAGTCATACATACGACCTCCGACAGACCCTGGATAGTAAAGCAAGACACACAAGATCGATCTACGGATCATGCGGACGTGCCTCGAGGCGTGACGACGGCTACGTATTCGGACGTGACAAACCTACCACGCTCGAGTCGAATGCCGCACACCCGCTCTGCCTCACAGATGAAGTACTGGATCATGAATTCCCCGAGGGGTTCAAGCCCGTTAATATCGAATCATACAATGGCACAACCGATCCTGTAGTATGGATTGAGGATTTCATCCTCCACATCCACATGGCCCGAGGAAACAACCTCCACGCCATCAAATACCTCCCATTAAAGCTCAAAGGACTAGCTCGGCACTGGTTAAATAGCCTGCCTGAGAACTCCATCGGCAGCTCGGAAGACTTGGAAGAGGCTTTCCTCGACAACTTCCAAGGAACTTATGTCCGGCCACCACACGCCGATGACCTCAGCCACATAGTTCAACAACCTAGAGAATCAGCCAGAAAATTCTGGACTAGGTTCCTAACCAAGAAGAACCAGATCATTGATTGTCCGAATGCCGAAGCCCTAGCAGCCTTGAAACACAGCATCCGTGACGAATGTCTAGCACGCCACCTCAGACAAGAAAACCTAAGTCAATGGCAGCCCTTACGGCACTCATGACCTGCTTTTGCGCAGGCGAGGATAGCTGGCTGGCTCGTAGCAAAAACACAGCCAGCGAGGCAGGCCCCATGGAGGCCAAGAACAACACCGGCAAGCGCCGGCGCAATAGACACAAACGCCGAAGTAAAGGCGACAACACCGAGGACACCACAATTAATGCCGGATTCAGTGGCTCCAAGTTCGGCCAACGGAAGAAGCCCTACAAAAGAAATAACGAAGGACCTTCCGGCCTGGACCGCATACTCAACCATCCGTGCCAAATTTATGGCACCCCAGATAAGCAAGCCAATCATACCAACAGGGATTGTTGGGTCTTCAAGCAGGCTGGCAAGTTAAATGCCGAAAACAAAGAAAAGGGATCACAAAGTGAGGACGATGATGAAGAGCCCTGGCAGCCAAACACCGGGGGACATAAGAAATCCCCCACCCAAGTCAAAACGAGCACTAAGGGACGTCTACGCGGTAGAGCCAGTCGCCCCCAAGTTCCATCCATGGTCGTCATTTCCGATCACCTTCGATCAACGAGATCATCCGACTAGTACCCGCCATGGTGGTTCGGCCGCACTGGTCCTTGACCCAATCACACGAGTCCTGATGGATGGTGGAAGCAGCCTCAATCTGTTGTACCAGGATATAGTACGGAAGATGGGCATTAATCCCTCACGAATCAAACCAACAAAGACTACCTTTAAATGAGTCATACCAGGTGTAGAGGCCCGCTGTACAGGCTCAATCACCCTGGAGGTGGTCTTCAGTTCTCCGGACAACTTCCGAAGCGAAGAGTTAATCTTCGATATCGCCCCCTTCCGCAGCAGCTACCACGCACTGCTCGGACGAACCATGTTTGCTAGATTTAACGCATTGCCACACTATGCTTATCTCAACCTCAAGATGACCAGTCCATGCGGCGTCATAACAGTCAATGGCAATACGGAGCGCTCCCTCCGAATAGAGGAGCAACCTGGGGCCATGGCAGCAGAAGTACAGAGCGGCCTTCTCAAGCAGCATTGTAATCCAGCTGCCGAGCCCCTGGACACCATCAAGAGGGTCCGGACTACACTGCAACAGGACAGCGCGGCTCGTCAAGAGCTCGACTAGCAATTCGGCCTCCGTCCCAGCCCCAATGAGGTAGTGGCATTCATACCACGCATACACAATTACGCACTCAAAATTCCATCGACATCGACGGAGGCACGAGATAACCCGTGGGCTGCAATTCGGCAAAACCGATCCCGGACACACATAATTTTTATTTTTCTCATTATAGACACCTTTTTTCACAGGCCTGATATCAAGTCCTCTAGAAGGACTGGAACGCAACGAAGGCAAGCAACACACGTGTGTAGGGTAACCTTTATACGTTCTTCCTGACGGTATTCACACTTCTTTCTCAGGACCCGCACGCTGCGCCATACTGATTCCGGCACATTAAATGGCCGGATACTTCTAGCACCATCTGTACAAGATATGCCTTGACGTATCCATCCAGTTATAATAAAAATGGTTTGTGGCCCAGTCCCTGTGTTTTTCGCTTCTTACTTCGTTTTATTTTGATCTGCCTATCTGCCGCATCGGCACTATTTTACGCTTCATATTCGCCAGGGGCTACCTATCGCCCCACAATACGGCAGCACAGTCCGAACACTTCTTATATATAAGTTCAGCACCCCAAATTTAGCATTATATGAATTGGCTCCGAATCATGTCTTTGGTCAATAGTTGGGTTGCCCGGCTCCTGTTCTTGCTACCCTATGTTCCGCTCCATCGGGTAGGGTAGTAAAGGGAGAACTACTGCGATTGTGCCCTGGCTTGGACCGGACGAGCCAAAAACGGACTGTCATGATACGACAAGAACTGGTCAGCTATTCGAGGGTTACAAATCGTTGGAGATTTTATCCGCATTATGCGAAAGATCGGCACTTCCCGATCAGATGATGACAGCACTCTGGCTCAAACCAGGGGCTGCACCCATGCTTTATTATAAAACTCCTATGGCTAAGTGAGGGCGTTCAAGCCGTATAGTCCGATTGCCTTGTTCGTTGCACTAAACAACTCCTTCAAGGACCATGTAATTGGATCAAGATTGTTTAGATTCCATCCCGAAGACCTTCGTACTATCTACGTGAGGGCAGAAGCCGACGACTGGCCAACCCTCAGATTACATATAACACGGCCGCACAGGAGGAAACAATCAAAGCATAACAAAATTGCATTAACAAAACAGGCTTTGTTTCTCACAATACAAGGCAAAGGAAAACATGAATACATTCATTCAAACACAATCATCTGAAGGATCTTGCCAGGGTAAGACCGAAGCTCAAGAGAACTAGAACGACGCCAAGGCCAAGACCACGAAGAGCAAAGGGGACGAAGCGGGACTCCCCCGGCAAGATCCTTGCCGGGAGACAGTTCTAGCAGCCCCGGCAAGACCCTTGCTGCGGCGACTCGTCCCGCGCCTACGGAGCAAATCACCCTTGAGTCCACTGCCCCCAAAAGGCAAGGATTCGGTAGACATCCCCGTGGCGGCATGCAGATCTTTGTGAAGACATTCAAGATCAGATATGCACTAAGGAGACGACAACCCTTGGCGGGATCCCAGCCGAGGAAGACCACAAGGCCCCCAGCAAGCGCCTTGCCGGGGATGACAGCAGGCGCCTCGGCAAGACCCTTGCCGGGGCCCCGGCAAGGCCCTTACCGAGGACACCCGCAGGGCCACCATCAGGCCCACGCCGACTAAACCTCCACCATCGCAGGCATGCAGCTGCCGACCCAACCAGCTGGGCAGGCACCTACGTGGCGGCATGCAGATCTTCGTGAAGACCCACCATTGCGCCACCTCAGCTGCCTGCCTACCTACATGGCATCGCAGGCGTCGCTAGCCAAGGCGCGTGTCAACACAAGAAGGAGCGGCGACGGACGAGACAGGTTTCTCCCCCATCCCCGATAAAGCAAGGGCACCTAAGCAAGACGCATTAAATGCGCCTTGTTATGTGATGCGAGGGATAACCTCGCAGCACTGTACCCTTTCCACCTCCTGTGTGCCACTGTGGCAACCCCTTTTTTCTATAAAAGGAGGCCCGAGGCGACCAGAGGAATGATTCGGCTTTTTGGAGCTCCTCACGCCCCATAGCTAGCTCAAGAACACAGATATACAAACCACCAAAGCAGGAGTAGGGTTTTACGCATCCTCGCGGACCGAACCTAGATAAACAAACCGTGTGCTATCTGTTTGATCCGCTCTTCTTATGACCCCGCGCCCCGCTAACCACAGTAGGGATTCTTGTGATCCCATAGGTGTCGTTCCCACCGACATCTTTGGCGCTCCAGGTAGGGGGCGCAATTGTGAGAATCGGCTTTAGCAGTTAGTTCGGTGCTTCTTCATCATCATGGCGCCCAAGAAGAAGACGACGGTGGCGGTTGGCCAGTCGGAAGCTGGACAGCCCGTCCCGACGCGGGCGAGCAGCGGACCGGTCGCAGAAAGGACCCGGGATGCTGCTCGCGAACACCAACACCATCCCAGTAGCCGAAGTTTGGGAGGCGGCGATGTTTATGCGCCTGGTAACGGGCCACACGTCGCCAAATCCAAAGGCGGAGCCAAGCCCTTCGCGGGTGGAGCGGGGCCTTCCAAGGTCATCACCGCCCCGCCCGAAGGCGACGCAAGGGCCTCCAAGACTCCCACGCCGGCGCCAACAGCGCGATCCTTCCAGGCAGCGCGTGACGAATGGCGTAATCACACCGAAGATCCCAGGCGTCGCCGCGGGAGGAGCCCCGAGCGCCACTCCCGGGACGTAGAAGACCTGCCCACTCGCCGAGGCGCTGGTGTAAACGGCACGCGACCGCGGGGTCGTGATAGAGCTCCTTCTGACATGGTCAGAAGTCGAAGCTCGTCGCGATCCGTGCAGGTTTTGCTGCCACCGACGCCAGCAGAGGCCCTGGCGCGCGCACAGTTGCTCCTCGACTTTCCTCCCACTACAGGGAAACTCGACGAATGGAGAGCCACTATCCGAAGCCTTGTTGCGGTGGCCAACAAAGACGAACCAAGTCCAGTGGGGCCCCCAGGTCGATGCTCCGATGGAGTCCCGCGGACTAGTGGCAGAAAAGCCGGCGGCGCCGCGACTACGGTGCATTCACCTCTTCCTCATCCGGTACCACGGACGCCGGCTCGTCGCGACGTCGCGGGCGACGACATGTCAGTAGCATCGTCTGACCCGTGGGCCCACTGTGACCAGCGCCAAGTTCTTCGGGAACGAGCCCATGAAGACGCTCAAACCACTATCGAGCGCCGGCGCGGAGCGCGCCACCAGTCAGACAGGCGAGCAGGGCCTGCTATGAACCACCCGGCCCCGGAGAGCCCTGGAGGCCTACCTTACGAGGTAGGCTGTCCGGCTTTTACCCGTGAGCTGCGGCAGTTCCAGTGGCCCACTCACTGCACCTTCAAACCTGACGTTGGCGAAAAGTACAACGGCAAGACTCACCCGTCTAAGTTCCTCAGCATCTACACCATCGCGATGCAAGCCGCCGGAGCCCGCGATGATAAGGTGCTTGCGAATTACTTTCCATTGGCTCTTAAACCCAACGCCATGTCGTGGTTGATGCACTTGCCGGTAGACTCTATTTCCTCCTGGTTGGATTTGTGCCATGAGTTTGTGGGCGCCTTTACTAGAGGTCACCAAGCCCATGGCCAAGCAAGCGACCTGCATGCCATTCCCCAGAAGGGAGGCGAGAGTCTGCGCAAGTATATACAGAGGTTCAGCCGGGTACAGTACAATATCCCTGATGTTCACCCTGCCGCCATCATCAGCGCGTTCCATCAGAACGTGCGTAACCGCAAGATGCACGAAGAACTGGCAATGAACAAGGTGAAAGATGCGACAGAACTCTATGTTCTTGCTGACAGATGTGCCCGAGCTAAAGAGGGAAGGAAGTACCCCGGCGAAGATGCCGCGTGGAAACCGACTCCTCAGATGAGGATACTGCCGCCCCGGCGAAGAAAGGCCGGCGCCACAGCAGGAAGCGCAAAGGTAAAGCTGTGCTTGCCGTCGAGGGATCTGACGACGCTGGCTCCGCCAAGAAAACCAAGGCAGATGACCTCGGCAAGGAAATTGTCGGATGTCTCGCCTGTCGGGCCTTGGCGGCTTCCGAGAAGCCAGGAAACTCCGACAAGCAATATTGCAACATCCATCGCACCAAAGGCCATGATCTCCAGAACTGCCGACAGGTTGAGCTCCTTACTGAGAAGCAGAGGGCTGAATATGAGAGGCGGGACAAGGAGAAAGGCCAGGACGGTGCTGAGGGGTCCGACAAGAAGCGTGACGGCCAGGCGGGCCGTTGCGGCAAAGATAAACAGCAGGAGAGGCCCGCCCGGGGCCGTGGCAAAAAGCCAAAAGATGATGATCATGAAGAGGACGATGAGTCTGGTGACCAAGAATTTCAGAAAGCTACAGAGGCCATGTGCGTCGATGGCGGTGCCTCGCTGCATACCTCTCACCGCCATCTTAAACAGTGGGCGCGTGAGATTACAGTGGCGGAACCGTCGTTTGATGCCCAAAGGCCGCTGAAGTGGTCCAGCACACCTATCATTTTTGACACTGAGGATCACCCTGATCGCACTACTGCAATCGGGTGCTTGCCATTGTTGGTTTCACCAACAATACACAACCTCAAGGTGACAAAGATGCTAGTCGATGGCGGGGCCGGTCTGAACTTAATATCGCCTGCCGTGATCGAGAAATTGCAGATTCCTGATGAAGACCTCGAAGAGACGGGCACGTTTCAGGGGGTCAACCCGGGAAGAAGTCAACCAAAGGGAAAAGTCACGTTGCCCGTGACTTTTGGGAGTGATCTGAACTACAGGACAGAAAGGATTGTGTTCGACGTTGCCAAGATCGCCTTGCCTTACAACGGGATCCTTGGCCGCCCAGCGCTGGCCAAGTTTATGGCGGCGTCACATTACGCCTACAACACCCTGAAGATGCCGGGGCCTGTGACGATCATCACCGTCCCATCAGACAAGAAGGATGCGCTAATTTGCGCTGACCAACTCTACCAACAAGCAGTTGCAGCAGCCGCCACTGCTAAGGTGCTTGCTCCTGCCACAACTCCGGGAAGGCAAAAGAAGAAGACCGATGAGACCTCAGGCACCCACTCCGGCAAGCGCACCTCTTCGGAGTGTAGCGCTCCCGTCGAGGACGTGCCAGAGAGCTCCGCCGACAGAAACAAGAAGTCCAGGGCCACACCGCCGGGAACCAAGAAGGTTTCTATCAAGGAGGATGGCACGAGAGGAGCTTTTACCATAAGCTCCACCCTTGATGACAAATAGGAAGACGCGCTCGTCACCTTCCTGCTGGCGAATGTTGATGTGTTTGCATGGCAAGCATCCGACATCCCCGGCATTCCCAGGGCGGTGATTGAGCACCACCTTGCTGTCTGTCCTCATGTGCGGCCCGTCAAGCAGAAGGTCAGAAAGCAAGCTTTGGAACGACAAGAGTTCATCACAGAGGAGATCCGGAAACGGGAGCAGCGGGTTTGGTAAGAGGAGTGCTCCATCCAATGTGGTTGGCCAATCCGGTGGTAGTGCGCAAGGCAAATGGGAAGTGGAGGCTGTGTATTGATTACACAGGTATTAATAAGGCTTGTCCCAAAGACCCCTTCCCGTTGCCGCGCATCGACCAGATTGTTGACTCCATAGTTGGGTGTGATCTGTTGTCATTCTTCGATGCCTACTCCGGCTACCACCAGATCTTCATGACAAGGGAAGATGAAGAGAAAACGGCATTCATCACCCCATGTGGTACGTATTGCTTTATACGGATGCCTTTCAGGTTAAAGAGTGCTGGTTCAACGTTTGCAAGGGCGGTCCAGATTGGTTTTGAACCCCAGCTCCATAGAAATATGGAAGCTTATATGGATGATATAGTGGTCAAAACCAAGAACAGGGCAGCCCTCATATCAGATTTACAAGAAACATTTGCAAACCTACGCAAGATAAATCTCAAGCTGAACCCTGAGAAGTGCGTCCTCGGCGTCCCGTCTGGCAAGCTTCTCGGGTTCTTTGTGTCACAGCGTAGGATAGAGGCCAATCCGGACAAGATCAAAGCTATAGAGCAGATTGAAGCGCCCAAGCGAGTCAAGGATGCGCGTCGGCTTGCTGGTTGCGTTGCCGCCATGAGCAGGTTCATTTCCAAGTCCGCCGAGCGCGCCCTTCCCTTTTTCAAGATTTTGAAAAAGGCGGGCCCGATGGAGTGGACGCCAGAAGCCGAAGCAGCATTGCAAGATTTGAAGAGGTACCTCTCCTCCGCGCCAATAATAGTTGCGCCTAGGCCACAGGAACCGTTGTTGCTGTACCTGGCGACAACAAACCAGGTGGTCAGCGCCGCACTATTGGCGCAGAGAGAAATTCCTGATGAAGTAATAGCAGCAACAGAGCCCGATGCCACCGATGCCGAGACGACGCAGCCAATTGAAGTGCTGCCGAAGAAGAAAATGATGCAGCACCCGGTCTACTTTGTTAGTTCCCTCCTGCAGGGGGCTAGATCTAGGTACTCTGGTGTGCAGAAACTGCTCTTCGGCCTTCTTATGGCCTCGAGGAAGCTGCATCACTACTTCCAGGCGCACGAAATCACTGTCATCACTCGCCTCCCTCTGCAACGGATATTGCACAATCCAGACGCAATGGGAAGGATCGTAGAGTGGGCACTGGAACTGTCCAGCTTTGGCCTCAAGTTTGAGAGTACCTCGACGATTCAAAGCCGAGTCCTGGCGGAGTTTGTTGCAGAATGGACCGCGATGCCTGACGAAGAAACCCAAGAGACTGCTCTCCCCGGCAAGGAGGCAAGTTGCGACTGGATCATGTACTTTGATAAAGCTTTCTCCTTACAGGGCACCGGGGCTGGTGTACTGCTTGTCGCGTCCACCGGAGAGCACCTCAAGTACGTGATCCAGATGCACTTCCCCAGGGAGGTGTCAACAAACAATACGGCTGAGTACAAAGGGCTGCTTGCCGGTCTAAGGATCGCGGCAGACCTCGGAATCAAGAAACTCGTCATCAGAGGCGACTCGCAACTTGTCGTCAAGCAAGTCAACAAGGATTACCAGAGCCCATTGATGAAGGCCTACGTTGATGAAGTGAGAAAGCTGGAAGAGCATTTTGATGGTATACAGGCAGAATACGTTCCCCGAGCGGAGAATGATATCGCCGATTACCTGTCAAAACGCGATGCCCTCAAGCTACCTGTGGAGCTAGGTACCTTTGTGCTTCGGCTAATTCAGTCATCCGTTGATCCATTAACAGAGCAGAACAAGAGGAGAAAATCAGGGCCCGACAAGTACTTTCCCGCCGAGCTCCCCGAAGCCAACGGCAAGTATGTTGCCGGAGACACTGAGCCCGCCACGGGACGGCTAGCTCCGACAGAGCATCAAGCTCTTGCCATGGAGACA
Source organism: Triticum aestivum (assembly GCF_018294505.1). Lineage (NCBI taxonomy): Eukaryota > Viridiplantae > Streptophyta > Magnoliopsida > Poales > Poaceae > Triticum > Triticum aestivum. The sequence goes on from NC_057797.1 coordinate 385,380,160, forward strand.
GCCGCTCCGGTAGCGGAGGAAATGCCTTTAGTACTCGTCGTCGAGCCCCAGGCTCTAGCATGGGCACAACATACCATCCGATTCCTCCAAACAGGGGAACTTCCTGAGGAGCAGGAAGAAGCGGAAAAACTAGCCTGTCGCTCCACTATGTACCAGTTCGTCGATGACGTCATGTACAGAAAGAGGCCGAACAACGTGAAATTGAAGTGTATCCCTCGAGAGGAAGGACTGGGGCTGTTGGCGGAGATACATGGAGGCATATGTGGATCCCACATCGGGTCAAGGGCCCTTGCCGGCAAAGCATTTTGGCAAGGCTTCTTTTGGCCCACCGCCCTCCAGGATGCGACGACACTAGTCACCAGGTGCGAAGCGTGTCAGTTCCATTCAAAGAAGCTTCATCAGCCAGCTCAAGCCCTTCAAACCATTCCTCTATCCTGGCCTTTCTCGGTCTGGGGGCTCGACATACTGGGCCCTTTCCCCCGCGCTGTCGGGGGCTTTGAGTACTTGTACGTTGCAATCGACAAGTTCCCAAAGTGGCCAGAAGTGGAAGCAGTGAGGAAGGTCACAGCATAGTCAGCCGTCAAGTTCTTCAAAGGACTGGTGTGCCGTTTTGGTGTACCCAATAGGGTTATCACCGACAACGGCATGCAGTTCACAAGCCACACCTTCATGAAATATATTCAAGACCTCGGTAGCAAGGTCTGTTTTGCTTCCGTTGCTCACCCATGAAGCAATGGTTAAGCTGAGAGGGCAAATGCTAAAGTACTGTGAGGCCTGAGGACAAAGACCTTTGGTAGACCGCACAAGAGTGGAAGGCGCTAGATTGATGAATTGTCGGCGGTTCTTTGGTCAATCAGAACGACACCAAATCGAGCCACCGGCCAGACACCCTTTGCCCTGGTATACGGGGCAGAAGCAGTTCTCCCCACGGAACTCATATACGGGTCACCTCGAGTACTCGCTTATGATGAGCTTGAGAAAGAGCAATTGCGGGCAATATGACGCAACACTCCTTGAGGAAGATCGTCTTTGGGCGGCTGTGAGAGCAGCGTGCTACCAGCAAGCCTTGCGCTGCTACCATAGCCGCAAGGTTCATCCCCAAAGCTTTGAGGAAGGCGACCTTGTTCTTCGGCGCGTTCAATCGGCCAAGAATTCCAACAAGTTGACGCCAAAGTGGGAAGGCCCTTATCGGGTAATACGGGTCACCAGGCCCGGCGCAGTCCGCTTGGAGACCGAAGATGCCATTCTGGTGAGTAACTCCTGGAACATTGAGCATCTTCGCAAGTTTTACCCGTGAGGCGCGGCTTGCCGGGCCCCCCGGCAAGCCACCTTTTGTACGAGCCTTGCCGATGACGCATGTAACCCTTTGTACAAAGCCAGGCGCAGACCCTGAGCATAAATAAATGAAGCGCTGGCGCCCTAAGTTATAGCATGCATGCTAGGTCGAGTCTCGTCCTTGGTTAGGGTTGATAGAGCTTAGCGGCGACAAACCCCTAGCTTAGAGGTCGAGTGTGCGTCTCTTTGTCTTTCTTTTGTCTTCTTTGGTTCACAGGACACATAGATATCCATGCCGAACCACTTGGGGAGAAAAAACAGAGGAACATACCAGCATCTAGCTCCCGGCAAGCCAGTATTGCCGGGGGCTGCAAGAGCAAAGATTCACCCACGGCGAACCAGGGTTGCCCGGGACTCCAGCTTCAGATAAGTTCTTCATCCCTTATCATGCATTCCATTATGGACTGAGGTATGTGAAACCTCGTTTTCCCCTAAGCCGCCGTGCTCCCCTAACTCTTAAAAGAGAAGGGAATGTGGCACTTGTCAAAAGAAGGAAGTAGAGGGAAGGAGAAGGTGATGATGCAAGATTCATGCATGGAACATACAACAACATAATATGTATGAGAAATCACACCATGCACATGATGACATGATGCAATGCACATGATGCAATGACGAATGCAATGAACCAAACAAATCACACGACGAAACCAGGAAACCCTGGAAGGCATCTGAAGCTCCGGTTTTGGGGTGTTACAACACTCCACCACTACGAGAGGATCTCGTCCCGAGATCTAGGACGGCACCGGAGGGAAAACAGAAGAGGAAGACGAGAGGTAAAACTAAGTTGCTTATTTGACAAATGAGTGAAACCAAAGAACCTTGAGAGGCTGAACAACTTTGAGAAAAGAATACAACAGAGGTGAACAAAGTTGAAAACACTCCGTTAGAAAAGAGAAACAAGGAAGAACAAATTCGGGCAACACTCCAATTGAAAAGTGATATGAAACTTGATAAGATGAAAAGAACTTGAGTAGAGGGCACAACACTCTGGTTAAATGGATAAGAAAAGGAAAGAACATGATCTTGACAAAACAAGATGATGGGTCGACGCGAGCAACATCACAATGCCTCCGAAACAAAAGATAGAATGGACTGAAAGTAACAAAGAAGAAAACAACATCTTCTACGTCGAATGAATTTGAAATCGTCCTTAGAAAGAAGGATTGGATGGAGTCGTTGAAAATTAAACAACAAAAGAATAAGGTTGTTGTGGGCTTATGGAAAACATCTCGAAAACTTGAGGTGAAATTCTGCCACTGACGAAACAATAGATCGAATTGACATCAACAAGGAGATGAGAAGCTTATTCACCGGGAGGATAAATGAAGAACTTGGGTCATTTATAAGCACCATAATTAGCAACAATCCTTAGGGAAAGTTTTAGGTGAAGTATAACCCAAGATAATTTCAATGAAGAGATTGATGGTTTGAAAAGATGTCTTGAGCGAAGAGAAAATGATGGATTTAGATATGTCACACTTGAAAAACTTGTGATCCATGAAACACGAAGAGAAATTATCAATAATGACATAACACCACCTCAAAAGCTGAGATATGAAATAATTGCACTTCGAAATGCAAGATGAAGAAAACTTGATCTCCTCTAAAGAGAATCTCGATGAACACTTCAAGAAGGAATTAAATCCTTGATGAACCATCAAGTAGAGCCTTCATGAGAACTCCGGTAATAAAAGGATGATAGAAAGAAATAGAAGTTGAAAACACAAGGTGAATCTTTGCAATGATTTAGATGAATCTCCGTGGTGATATAATAGCGAGAGCTTGGAACTCTTGGAAAAGAAAAGATAAAGCATCTTGAACCGAGAATGTGATAAGATGAACCTCCGGAATAAGGAATTAATCATTTGGATGAAACAAGAATAAGAATTACATTATGTTTATCCTTCATCAATTTAGATAGATGACAAGCAACGTATTTGGCATGCTACTTATTCTCGTAGAAAGGATTAAGATAGATATACCGTCAAACTTAAGACGGTCTTCAACGATCTACTGATAGGATTGAAAACAACGAATACATTGATATGATAATGAAGGAAGAAGAATCTTGAACAAACCACCGGTAAGAATTGAAAATGAACAAAGAAAAGATAAGGAAAACACCGGGAATAATTATAAAAGAACGAAGAAACTTGAGAGATTGTAAATACATGAGAACGGAGAGATCATGAACTGATTAGAGGATATTTGAGTGATGCATTGGTATGATTTAGAGAACGAGAGTTGAAAGCTGGAAAGAATAATTCTGAGATGATGGGCTTGGGAGAATCAAATTGAAAAAAAATCTTGAATTGCTCCGGAAGGGTGAAAAGAATTCTCACAATCAAAAACAATTATGAGAGGATGGCATAAATCTAGCACCAAGAATCTTCAAGATAACGGATAAGGATTTAAGAGGAACTCTTCTTCGGTGTTCACAAACACGAGAATGATGACGAGAAACACCATCATGATTTGTTGAGACACTCCGGAATGAAAATTAGAAAGGTTGAACTAATGATGAAAAGAATGTGACAGATCTTGGAGAAGGCATTTGACTGATGATAACTCATTCTTATGTCAAACTTTGAAAATGAATTTGAGAGAAACTCCGGTAAAATTAGAAGAGTCAGGTAAGATCCTGGGAAAAGACATGTGGGTTAGGGCCCACTGAAAAGAAACACCGTTGAAAGATTTGAAGAGAGATTGCACCGGTTTAAATAAATGGGTTGAATAAGATAACAACCTCGAAATAGGTTGAACGGATCTTGAATGACAAGACGAGCCTTCTGAGATATCTTCAGCTCTCCGGAATAATTGAATGGCAAGGAGTGGATGATTAAGAGGTGCACTGGTACGGGAAAACATTGAAATGAGGAAAGGATAAGATCAACAAAGCTTGACTTGAATCACCGGATAAGAACATTGACGGAAAAGAATGGAGATACTTCGCACCAATAAAAGAATACTTGATTAAGAAATCTGAATCCTTGAAGAAAAAGGGTGGGAGGGCGGGAAAACAAAGGCAATTTAGGACGGATGAAGCAAACATCATTGATGAAAACTGAGATTGGATCTTGCAAATGTTGAAATGATCGGATCCACTTGATGAGAAGCGCGCCGGTTGAAAAGGATTGACATGAAAATCTCGATTATCAAGAAAGATTAGTACTCACATAGGAGTATGAGAACACCGCTTAGGAAAGGTATGGAATCAACATTTGACTTCGAAGCAACTCGAATACCACAACTGAAAACAAAACAAAGGACTGGCTTGCAGAATAAGCCGGAACAAACATATGATAGAGATTTCGTCCGAAGTTTTCGTGGTGGGGCCCACACGGGCTCAATCGTACAGCACCATCATGTACAAGGCAGTGCACATGACATACAAGTGTCCCCGAGTCAGCATAGCCAAGGACTCTTTAAGACACAACGAGACCACTGTAAAACCAACCGTGGATAGGCGGACCACTAGATGTCGAACCCCAATTTCATATCATACATCTGTCGGAAAGATATCCTAAGAGCTACTTGAATTCCCACTTATAAACTCCCAAAACTTTCCGGTTATGCAATCGGGTGTTGGGGATACAGGGGAAGCATAATATCTCACCCAAAACTAGCAAATCCTACATCCAGCTCTATCCATCCTTCAACACATAACCAAGAAACCTTCAGAAATCATTTACCTCAACCTTCGAAAAGCATCCGTTATACGATTTATGGCAATACTCCCGAACTCCCGCCCCAGTACTGGGTGGCATCGAGGTTATCTCACCAACAACTGCATAAAAGAGATTTTCGATGTCGGCGAACTCAGGTATTCCAGAACTGCAACGATAAAATTGTGACGACAACACCTCGGAGCTCAACTCCCCGGGACACTGCCACAACCCCTAAATGTCAGGAGCCACCAAGAATAATGTTCTCGTCACAAAACCATCAGAATGATTCCAAGATACCTGCATGATCCTAAATTTTTTTTAGTCAAATTTGATAAGAGAAGAGTCAAAACTCTATGTCAGGATGCCTCACCAGAGCGACGAAGGGACTGAGGAGTAAAAATAATCCTACTCTCCGATATATATAATCCTAAATGACTCAAAACATTTTTCTAGACTTAACAACGCCAGTGATTCGATCAAGCAGGGGCCTCCTATGTCGGGGAAGGCTCTGATTACCAACTTATAACACCCACGATGCGGCTATATCTCCCATGTGTCGGAGCACGACTTATAGGCATAACCGCATTGTAGGCATGTCGCGAGAGGGGTAATCTTTACACATCCCATGTACTGAATAAGAAAGAGGTACAAAGTTGGCTTACAATCGCCATTCACACAATACATGAACAACACATTACATCATCCAGATACAAACAAGGTCCGACTACGGAACCAAAATAAAAGAAGACTACCCCTAATGCTACAGATCCCCGATCGCTCCAACTGGGCTCCACTACTCATCGAAAGGAAAACGAAACAACACAACAAACACGATCTTCATCGAGCTCCTCCTTGAGCTTGGTTGTGTCACCTGCACGATATCATCGGCACCTGCAAGCTAGTTTTGAAGGAATCCGTGAGTCACAGGGACTCATCAATCTCACACCCTCGCGATCAAGACTATTTAAGCTTATGGGTAGGGAAAAGGTATGAGGTGGAGCTGCAGCAAGCACTAGCATATATGGTGGCTAACATACACAAATGAGAGCGGGGAGAGAAGCCAAAGCACGGTCGTGAACTAGAAGTGATCAAGAAGTGATCCTGAAACTACTTACGTTCAAGCATAACTCCAAAACCGTGTTCACTTCCCAGACTCTGCCGGAAAGAGACCATCAGGGCTACACACGTGGTTGATGCATTTTAATTAAGTTAAGTGTCAAGTTCTCTACAACCGGACATTAACAAATTCCCATCTGCCCATAACCGCGGGCACGGCTTTCGAAAGTTCAAAACCCTGCATGGGTGTCCCAACTTAGCCCATCACAAGCTCTCACGGTCAACGAAGGATATTCCTTATCCCAGGACGACCCGATCAGACTCGGAATCCTGGTTACAAGACATTTCGACAATGGTAAAACAAGACCAGCAAAGCCACCCGAATGTGCCGACAAATCCCAATAGGAGCTGCACATATCTCGTTCTCAGGGCACACCGGATAAGCAATCCGTAGAACTAAAACCTGCCCTCGAGTTTCCCTGAGGTGGCGCTGCAAGGGGCTCTAGTTTGGACCAACACTCAGAGGAGCACTGGCCCGGGGGTTTAAATAAAGATGACCCTTGAGTCTGCAGAACCCAAGGGAAAAGGCTTAGGTGGCAAATGGCAAAACCAATGTTGGGCCTTGATGGAGGAGTTTTATTCAAGGCGAACTGTCAATGGGTTCCCATTATAACCCAACCATGTAAGGAACGCAAAATCAAGGAACATAACACCGGTATGACGGAAACTAGGGCTGCAAGAGTGGAACAAAACACCAGGCATAAGGCCAAGCCTTCCACCCTTTACCAAGTATATAGATGCATTAATTAAATAAGAGATATTGTGATATCCCAACAAATATCCATGTTCCAACAAGAAACAAACTCCAATCTTCACCTGCAACTAGCAACGCTATAAGAGGGGCTGAGCAAAGCGGTAACATAGCCAAACAACGGTTTGCTAGGACAAGGTGGGTTAGAGGTTTGACATGGCAATATGGGAGGCATGATATAGCAAGTGGTAGGTATCGCGGCATAGGCATAGCAATAGAGCGAGCAACTAGCAAGCAAAGATAGAAGTGATTTCGAGGGTATGGTCATCTTGACAGAGATCCTGCAAGGAAGAAGAACGAGTCCATGAAGAAGACAAACGGACGTAGATGAACGGATCCTCACAACTCCAGAACAAAACCGAAGCTAACGCGAGAAGTGACCGGAGAGAAGCAAACAACATAGTAAACAACCATCACATAATCATGGCATGATGCACAACCAAGTATGATGCATGTCCGGTTTAATGATACATGGCATGGGAAAGTGCACAAGCAATCCTATAAATTAAGTGGAGCTCAATATGCAACGAGTTGCACATTGACGAGACACCACAACAACTATTTAGTTCACTCCTAGTTAGGTACTCAACAATATTAAATGTTGGTTAACATGGCAAGAGGTGAGGCATAACAAAACTATACCACCTAAACAATTTAAATGGGGCCAGATATAACAAACAACAAATCCGGTAAATCCCCATATGCATTAGCAATTTAAAGCAAACAACAATTTTTAAACATCTTAAAGTTGTTAACATGATGCGGATGACATGTTCAAGTTTATGCAATTTTTATTAAAAGTTGACAAGAGCATTAAGAAGCATTTGTCACCGTGGTGGAAAGAAAGGGAGTGCCACAACAACGATAACGGTTCCGGTAGCTCATGGAAATACCGGTGCAAAAGGAAGAGTGACGGGAGCATGCAAAAGATGGTGGGGTGCTCCCGGATACCGGGTCCCCACGGGTTAGCGGCAAAAGACGAGGACCGAGCAAGTGACAACTCAGACACGGTGCAGACAATGGGTGCATCTCATGCATCACACAACATGCATTCGTTACACGGGTCACCGTCTCGGCGGTTATACCTTTCGGAGCGTGCATTATCGGAACGGATCAAGTTTGAAGCGGAGAAGGGGAAGTAGACGTTCTCGGGACTTTCGTAGTGGAAGTAGTCGTTCTCTCATGCTCTAGGGTCGACAGTAGAGGTTTCTCGCGATCTCGGCGATGGTAGTGGTACATGCTTATCGGTAGTCGAACATGATGATCCGGAGAGGGTACTTGGCAACATGCACGTCATCGGTAGTTGTACACAATCGTTGTCGGACTTGACGGGTTCGAGGTCTCCGGGTGTAGTAGTACTTGGCGTCCCATCGTGTAGTCATTTGTCGTAGTCGGACTTGACAAAAATGCACACCGGCTGTAGTCGTACACGATTCGTAGACGTTCGGGTCTTCCGTAGGGGTACTCATTACATCTCCAGGTGTAGTGGTACTTGTCATAATCCGATACGGTCTTGGCGATGTTTCTCTGAAGCAACAAACGAAGCACCCGCAAACAAAACAACCAGTACCCCGGTGCTCTGTATGAGGGTCGATGCAACTGTGGCCGAAGAGAAAAGGAAAACAAGGCGTCTCGGAGCAGCATGGAGGCGGCGCCAAGGGCTTGCGGCGAGGCCGGTAGGCACGGGAAACAGCGGGTCGGCGAGGAACTCGGCGACGGGGACTGCCAGAACTACTGCTGGTGGCGCTCGATGTTCCTGGCGAAGCGGCGGCCGAGGAGGTCCTGTGCTCTGGCGAGGTCGACGGGGAACAGCGGGGACTTGCGGGCGCGGAGGCATAGGAGCTCGAGGGGAGGCTCGGGCATGAAGAAGCAGGGCGCGGGGACGCGGCGAGCTCCGGCTGCTCGAGGAACTTGGCGACTCAGACTTGGGTGCCGGGGTGCCCAGGCACTGAGCTGCTGTTGTTGACTGCAGTGAGAGGCAGCCAGGGGACGCAGAGGAGGACGGGAAGATGGGGAGGTCGAGGCCAGTGGTGCTACAGCATGGCGGCGCGATGCCCGGACGTCACGGTGGACGAAGTAGGGAGGCAGAGGAGCGGGATGGTGCTTGGCGGAGGTCGACAGCGGCAGCGGTGGCCGGCAGACTTGGAGCTCTGGGCGAGGCGGAGAAGCGTCTCACCGGAGCAGGGGGGCCGCGGCTCCATGGGGCGGCGCTCGGGGGGAGGTTGCGGTCATCGGTCTCCTGGCGAGGTGAAGGCGGCGACACGGGCAGGAGGGAGACTGCAGGGGCGCCTGGTCGCCGGGGTTGGGGCTCGGGCGAAGCGTCAGTGAGGATGCCGGGGAAGCGGCAGACGATGACGGCAACCTGCAAGATGAGACGGTAGCTGCGAGGCATCGAGGAGGCAAAAGGGAACGGGGTGCAGCAGAGCAGCGTGGGGATCGGGCGTGAGGCACGCGCTCGCTGTCTCTTGGCGGCGCGAGGGGAAAAGCGAGAGAGAGGAGGGGATCGGGTAGGGTTAGGAGGGAGTGGGCCTAGGTTAGAGCAGGGGAGAGGCTGGCTGGGCCTAGGGATGGATGGGTCGGTCTGGCTGCAGGTCTGCTGGTCTGACGGTGGCCTAGGGCGTGGCCCAGGTAAGCTGATGCTGCTGTTTCTTTTCTTTTTCATTTTCCTTAGGCAGAAAAACAAAGTGGAAAAGCACAGGGTAGAGAAAGAGGAGTTTGAGAATGAAAAAATATCCTCAAGTTCCTGGAGTTTTGGAGGATTTGAATAAATTGCTCTGGGCATTTTTAGAGGTAGAAAAATATATCAAGTTTGAATTAAATTCAAACTTGGGCTATTTTTGAACCTAACCAAATCAACTTCAAAAGAGGTGAAAAAATTGGCAGAGGAATAGGACATGGTGATTGAATGTTGAGGCAAAGGTGAACATTAAAAGAGAAGGGAATGTGGCACTTGTCAAAAGAAGGAAGTAGAGGGAAGGAGAAGGTGATGATGCAAGATTCATGCATGGAACATGCAACAACATAATATGTATGAGAAATCACACCATGCACATGATGACATGATGCAATGCACATGATGCAATGATGAATGCAATGAACCAAACAAATCACACGACGAAACCCGGAAACCTTGGAAGGCATCTGAAGCTCCGGTCTTGGGGCGTTACAACATATTCCTTTGACTATGATATTATGCAACTCCCAAATACCGTAGGAACACCTTGTGTGCTATCAAACATCACAACGTAACTGGGTGATTAAAAATATGCTCTGCAGGTGTCTCCGAAGGTGTTTGTTGGGTTGGCATAGATCAAAATTAGGATTTGCCACTCCGGGTATTGGAGAGGTATCTCTGGGCCCTCTCGATAATGCACATCATGATAATCCTGGCAAGCAATGTGACTAATGAGTTAGTTGCGGGATGATGTATTACGGAACGAGTAAAGAGACTGGCCGGTAATGAGATTGAACTAGGTATGAAGATACCGACGATCGAATCTCAGGCAAGTAATATACCAATGGCAAAGGGAATAACGTATGTTGTCATTGCGGTTTCACCAATAAAGATCTTCGTAGAATATGTAGGAACCAATATGAGCATCCAAGTTCAGCTATTTGTTATTGATCGGATATGAGTCTCAGTCATGTCTACATAGTTCTCGAACCCGTAGGGTCCGCACACTTAACATTCGATGATGATTTGTATTATGAGTTATGTGTTTTGGTGACTGAAGATTGTTCGGAGTCCCAGATGAGATCACGGACATGATGAGGAGTCCCAAAATGGTCGAGAGGTAAAGATTGATATATTGTACGATGGTATTCGGACACCAGAATGGTTTCGGAGTGTTCCGGATATTTATCGGAGTACCGAGGGGTTACTGGAACCCCTCGGGGAAAGTAATGGGCCAACATGGGCCATAGGGGAGAGAGAGGCAAGCCTACAAGGGGTGGCGCCCCCCATGGGCAGTCCGAATTGGACAAGGGGAAGGGGGCTCGACCCCCTTTTCCTTCTCCCTCTCCTTCTCCGTTCCCCCTCCGAAAGAAAGGAAAGGGGGCGATTAGGACTAGAAGTCCAAGTAGGTTCCCCCCATGCCGCGCCCCTAGGGCCGGCCTCCCCCCTCTCCTCCTTTATATACGGGGGGCAGGGGGCACCCCAAAGCAGATCAATTGTTCTCTTAGCCATGTGTGGTGCCCCCCTCCACAGTTTACTTCTCCGATCATATTGTCGTAGTGCTTAGGCGAAGCCCTGCGTGGATCACATCACCATCACCATCACCACGCCGTCGTGCTGACGAAACTCTCCCTCGACTCTTTGCTGGATCAAGAGTTCGAGGGACATCATCGAGCTGAACATGTGCTGAACTTGGAGGGGCCGTACGTACGGTGCTTGATTGGTTGGATCGCGAAGACGTTCGACTACATCAACCGCGTTAAGATAATGCTTTCGCTTTCGGTCTACGAGGGTTTGTGGACACACTCTCCCCCTCTCATTGCTATGCATCTCCTAGACAGATCTTGCGTGATCGTAGGAATTTTTTTGAAATTGCATGCTACGTTACCCAACAGTGGCATCCGAACCAGGTCTATGCATAGATGATATGCACGAGTACAACACAAAGAGTTGTGGGCGATCATAGTCATTCTTCTTACCACCAACGTCTTATTTTGATTTGGCGACATTGTTGGATGATGCGGCCCGAACCAACCTTACATGACCACGTTCATGAGACCGGTTCCACGGACAGACATCCAACTTGTTTTGCATAAAGGTGGCTGGTGGGTGTATGTTTCTCCAAATTTAGTTGAATTGAATTTGACTACGGCCGATCCTTGTTGAAGGTTAAAATAGCAAACTTGATGAAACATCATTGTTGTTTTGATGCGTAGGTAAGAACGGTTCTTACTAGCAGCCCATAGCAGCCACGTAAAACTTGCAACAACAAAGTAGAGGACGTCTAACTTGTTTTTGCGGGGCATGTTGTGATGTGATATGGTGAAGACATGATGTGATATACGTTATTGTATGAGATGATCATGTTTTGTAAAAGTTATCGGCAACTGGCAGGAGCCTTATGGTTGTCGCTTTATTGTATGAAATGCAATCGCCATGTAATTGCTTTACTTTATGACTATGCGTTAGCAATAGTTGTAGAACCAATAGTTGGCGAGACGACAACGACGCTATGATGGAGATCAAGGTGTCAAGCCGGTGACGATGGAAATCATGACGGTGCTTTGGAGATGGAGATCAAAGGCGCAAGATGATGATGGCCATATCATGTCACACATTTTGATTGCATGTGATGTTTATCTTCTTTTCATCTTATTTTACATAGTACGGCGGTAGCATTATAAGATGATCCCTCACTAAAATTTCAAGGTATAAGTGTTCTCCCTGAGTATTCACTGTTGCGACAGTTCATCGTGCTGAGACACCAAGTGATGATCGGGTGTGATAAGCTCTACATTCACATACAACGGGCGCGAGACAGTTTTGCATGTTAAAAGTGTGGAATTGGGCAATTTGTACATCCAACCGCCTAGCTCGTCATCCACGCAAAGGAGAGTCCTATCCGGACACGGTAGAAAGCCTTCTATCTTGTATCTTCATGGCCCAATAGTCCGACCCATGTCAACAGGCCGGACGCCCGAGGACCCCCTTCTCCAGGACTCCCTCAGTAACCCCTGAACCTAGCTTCAATGATGAGGTGTCCGGCACACAAATTGTCTTCGGCATTGCAAGGCGGGTTCCTTCTCCAAATACTCTGACATAGTATTCGAACAATGATTGTGTCGGTATCTGCAAAACAAGTACCACACACCACTGCAGAGAGTATAATATTTCACGAGTCCCACCTGCTGACAACTTTTTGTAACGTGACATCACATCCCTCCCCGGTAATTATTTCGAACTGTTTCTTGGCCGGCCACTCCATATTTCGTGATGTGGCTTTATTGGCACGTCTCATCAAAGCAGAGATCGTGTCCCCTTATTGCGGGATTCTCATCAATACGGGTTGTGGGTAATCCAACCGTGTCGTCGGCACAACCCCTGGGGAATAGGCGAGTTTCATGGTGAGTGGGGAGGCATTTAATATTCGCTGCCTTTATAAGGAGATAAGGATTCATCTCTTCCACCCACGCCTTCTCTCCTTCCGTCTACCCACTCTCGAGCTCCAGCACCCAAGTTCTCATCTTTCCTCCCCCAAGAAAGCACTCCAACCATGTCCGGAGAGCAGGGCAAGTGGATGTCCTCCACCGTTAAGGAGAAGGACATCACCCAACTTTGGGAGGCCGGATATTTGTCCAGGGAGATCGCCCATCGGCTTCCTACTAATGGACAGATCGTCCCCACTCCGGAGCCCCATGAGAGGGTCGTGTTCATCCCTCACTTCGTCCGCGGGCTGCGATTTCCTCTCTGCCCATTCGTTCCCAGACTCATGTTCTACAATGCGCTGGACTTCCATGATCTGGCCCCCAATTCCTTCCTCACCATCTCGGCGTTTATAGTCGTGTGTGAGGCCTTCTTCCGCATCCCTCCCCACTTCAGACTGTGGCTGAAGACCTTTAATGTGAAGCCGAAGGTGGTGGGCGGCGAACACGTAGAATGCGGAGGCGCCATGGTGAGCAAAATGTCCAACGTCCCGTGGCCCAAAGGAACCTTCGTGGAGACCGTCAAGGGGTGGCAGAAGCTGTGGTTCTATGTCATTGAACCCCGCGATGCTGCCTGGGCCGCGGCTCCCGAATTCAAGTCCAGGGCCCCAATGCGGCTTACCTCCTGGTAGGAGAAGGGCCTGGATTGGTCTTTGTCGGATGAGTTGACTGCGCTTCAGACGTGCATCGGGAGCATGATGGACAAGAATGTCAAGCTCGTCGATGTGATTTAGGTGATGCTAATTCGCCGGATCCTTCCATGCCAGAACCGGGCTTGCCATCTACGGGAGTTCAATCCGGCCAAGCACAAGACCCTGCGACAATTCTTTGGAACTACGCACGAGGATATCTGAAGGTGCTCTTCAAGGCCAACGAGACATGGCCGGAGACAACCAAGGACTGCAGACACGATTTGAGCCATCCCGCCAGTTCGGTAAGTATTCCATGCTTCAAGGCGTATCTCTTTCTGGCTAGCTCAAGGAGGATGTCCCAACTTCCCTATTTTGCCTTTCCAGGGTTGGACAAAGAAGGTGGAGCAGATTCGGTGTTCGGCTTCACTGCCCGAGGAACCAGCCATCTCGCTTTTGATGAAGATGTTGGTTCCAGCGCCCTACATGGCGCCGGAGAAGAAGTCCATGAAGAAGGCCAAGGGTTCTTTGGACGCGGCATCCGAAGATGCCGAAACTCACTCCATCGCCGAGGATGACAAGGAGGAGGAAGAGGAGGAAGAAAGCAACTTCCCCCTCCCCGAGGGGGGAAGAAGAGGGCGGCCTCCACCGATATGGAAGCGAAGGCGTCCAAGAAGGGAAAGGCTTCCCTCGCGGATAGCTCTGCATGGGACATCGATAGCAGCCCAGAGCGGCGCCCTCGAAACAAGCCCCTGGCCGAATCGTGAGTATCCAAAGACCCTGATGCATTCATATATCCTCCTCTTTCACCTCATAATTCTAACATGTTGAATCATGCATTTGCAGTCCGACTCGTTCCGCCCTCGAGCAATCCTCGTCTTCGGGGAACTCGCTGGATCTGAAGGTGATGGAGAGTGGGTCCCTTCCAACGGCCTCCTCTCCCAAGGCCACGGACGATGCTGAGGTGTTGTCCCGAAGGACCCCCGGCCAGGGAGAGACGCAGGAGGCCATTAGCACGACGCCAGAGGGCGAGACCTCGGCCGCCGAACACATGGGGCAATAGATCCCCATGGAGACTGGCGGTGGGGGCCATGTCCAATTCGGCCCCCAGCCGAATGCAATCCCGGAGACCTATACGGCTCTAGAATCCGGCAAGCAACCTCCTTCATCGGAAGGAGGTGTGCCCATTCCGCCGGTGACCTCTGTCCAACCAGAGGTGACGGATACTCTACTGGAGGCACTGTGAAGCGCTTCCATCATTGAGGAACACCGTACCCTCATGGGTGTGGTGATTGAGAAGATTCAGTCCGTGAAGAGCGGACTGACCGAAGCCTGTGCGAGCCTTCTATCAGGCTTTGAGGTAAGCGCTGCATTTATGTGAAAAGAAAGTTACAGTATAGACAGTAGCCCCTGAGACTCTGTCCGGTGTTCAGAAAGAAAAGCCGAACAGAGGGTCAAATAGCTATTCACGGGAAACTAATCATATATGTCTTTGTGAATAAGTAGGCGTCGCTACTGGCCACGACTTCTCATGCTGGCGAAGTCTCCGGACTGAAGCAGAGGCTGGAATGGACCAAGGAAGAGCTCGGCCATGTGAAAAACCAGCTGGAGAATACCCAAGGTATGCAATGATCTTGTGTATGTCCGGAAGGGATGAATAATGTAAGCTGATCACAATGCCATGACATTTATTAAGAGCGGCGATTGAGGTAGAGGCCCTCAAAAAGGCGTTGGCCGAGGCTGAGGAGAGAACGGTAAATGAAAAAGGCACCCGAGAAAAGCATTAGGCCAGGGTTGGTGACGTCTAGCAGGAGCTCCAGGACGCAGTGAGGAAATGCGAGTCCTTGGAGCGCCGGAATGCGGACCAAGAGTCCGAACTCGCTAAGGACCACCAAAGCGCACAAGAGGCCCGGGTCGAAGCCCAAGGCGCCCTCCGGGAGATCCATGAGGCCAAGAAGATCGCAGTGGGTAAGGCTTTCATTATGCAAAGCAAGTATGTGAGCCTGAGGTATCGCTTACTAACCCGGATTTGGGGTTCTCCAGGGGCGTTTGTGGATTTGCAATGCAGTGTTTCTGACGCCGCGGAATTCTTCTGGGCCGAAGAGGGGAGCTCAATGGAGAAGCTATTCTGGTCACAATACCTTGCACGAGAACATCCGGTGCCTTTTAGCGACCAGCTAAAATAGTTGGTCGAGATGCATAGGGTGGCCGAACTAGCCATGGAGGATTTAATAATCCAGCTGTGGCCTGCAGAAGCTATACCCGGCAGCTACTTCAGCCTCATGAAGTGGCTGGTGAATGCATTCCCGCGGCTTGATGCCATCAAGCGGTCGGTCTGCATAGAAGGTGCACGGATGGCCTTCACCCGTGTCAAGATACAATGGACGAAGATGGATGTCGTCAAGCTCGCGACTGAAGGACCGCACGCCCGAGCAGTATTTTGAAGATGTTCTGAAGGGATCCCGCATTGTGGCGGAGCAATGTGCTAAGGACATTATTTTCGAATGAATACATTCATGTAATCTCGTCCTGTATGATGAAAACAAGGCTTAATATGTAATATAATGCTTTGTTGTTTTGTTTAGTTAAAAAAATTTACCTCCTGTGCGGCCGTTTCATCAAATCTGAGAGTTGGCCAGTCGTCGGCTTCAGCCCCCATGTAGGTAGTATGGGGGTGTTCGAGATGAATCTAAACACGCTTTATCCAAGAGTTTGGTCCTTAAAGGAGGTGCTTAGTGCAACGAACTAGGCAATCAGACTATGTGGCTTTATTACCCTCACTTAGCCATAGGAGTTTGACAATGAAAATATAGGCGCAACCCCTAGTATCCAGACTAGGGTGTTGTAAACACCTGATCGGATGAGAACCGATTCGTTGCGTAATGCGGGAAAAATCGCTAAAGATTTGAAATGTCTGAAGAGCTGACCGGCTCACGCCACATCATGACAATCAGTTTTCGGCTTTCTCTACTGAGGTGCTCATCCGGATAAACCGAGACACAATCGCAGTAGTTCTCCCTTTACTACCCTAGCCGATATAGCAGAACATAAGGTAGTAAGCACAAGAGCCGGGCAACCCAACTATTGACCAAAGACATGATTCGGATCCCATGCATATAATGCTAAATTCGGGGTGCCGAACTATACTGTAAAAGTGTTCGGACTTGTTGCCATAGTGTGGGGCGCAATAAATCCCCTGGCGGATTACGACGTATCAAGGTGTACGAATGCAAATTAAAATAGCAAAAATAAAAATAAAGAAGAAGCTAGTGCCATGTATGTTGGGTCGCAAACTGTGTCCATTATAATTTTAATTAATACGTTAGAGCGTACGTGAACAAAAGGTGCAAGAAGCAACAGTGGCTATTTAATATGCCAAGACCAAGGAGGAGCTACGTACGGGTCCTGAAAACAGGTAGAGTGATCGCCAAGAGGGACATCTAGATATTCCCCCGCATGTGTGTGCTACCTGTCACCTTGGTGTGTCCGTTCTTCGAAAGCACAGATTATGAGGCCAGTGAGAGGGGCCTGCGGAAAGGAAACCTGAGGAGGAAAAAAGAAAAAGTGAAAGTATGCGTGTCCAGGGAAGGTCGGGCCTTATTATGGATCACAATCTAGTCATGCCTCCGTCTATGCCCATGGTATTTTGAGTGTGTAATTATGTACGCGTGGCGCGAACGCCGCCACTTGGTGTGGTCTGGGACGGAGGCCGAATTGCTAGTTGAGCTGTTGACAAGCTGGGATATCCTGGCGCATGGTAGTCCGGACTCGTTTGACAGTGTCCAGGAGTATGGCTGACGAATTAAGGTTCTGCTTGCGGATGCCGCTCTGTACTTCTGCTGCCAGGGCAGTGGTGTACTCCCCGGTACGGAGGGAGTGCTCCGTATTTCCATTGACTGTTATGACACCGCGTGGTCCTGGCATCTTGAGCTTGAGATAAGCATAGTGCAGCACCGCATTAAATCGGGCGAACGCAGTTCGTCCGAGCAGTGCGTGGTAGCCACTGCAGAAGGGGACGATATCAAAGATTAACTCCTCGCTTCGGAAGTTGTCCAGAGATCCAAAGATGCCCTCCAATGTGATTGGGCCTGAGCAGCGGACCTCTACACCTGGTATAACTCCTTTAAAGGTAGTGTTGGTGGGCTTGATCCTTGATGGATCGATGCCCATTTTGCGCACTGTATCCTGGTAAAGCAGGTTGAGGCTACTGTCGCCGTCCATGAGGACTCATGTGAGATGAAATCCATCAATTATTGGGTCGAGGACCAGTGAGGCAGACCCGCCATGACGGATACTGGTCGGATGATCTCTACGATCGAAAGTGATCGGGCATGATGACCAAGGGTTCAATTTTGGGGCGACTGGATCTATCGCATAGATGTCCCTGAGCACACGTTTGCACTCCCTCTTGGGGATATGCGTGGCGTATATCATGTTCACCATTTTGATTTGAGGAGGATACTTCTTCTGTCCCCCTGTGTTCGGTGGACGGGGCTCTTCATCGTCGTTCTTGCTTTGCGCCCCCTTCTCCTTGTCTTCGACATTTAACTTGCCGGCCTGTTTGAAGACCCAACAACTCATGTGGGTATGATTGGCTGGTTTATTGGGGGTGCCATGGATCTGACATGGGCGATCGAGTATGCAGTCCAGGTTGGAAAGGCCCTGATTATTTCTTTTATATGGCTTCTTCCGCTGACCGGACTTGGAGCCACTGAATCCGGTGTTGACTGTCGTGTCATCGGTATTATCACCGTTGCTTCGACGTTTATGTCTGTTGCGTCGGGGCTTGCCGTTGCTGTTTCTGGCTTCCGAAGTGCCAGGTTCGCTTGTATTGTTATTACTACGGTCATGAGTGCCGTGAGGGCTGCCATGGACTTCGGCTTTTCTTGGTCGAGGTGTTAGGCGAGCCATTCATCCCATATGCTATGTTTAAATGCTGCCAGGGCTTCGGCGTCCAGATAGTCGATGATCTGGTTCTTTTTGGTTAAGAATCTAGTCCAGAATTTTCTGGCTGACTCTCTGGGCTGTTGGATTATGTGACTTAAGTCGTCGGCATCCGGAGGTCGAACATATGTACCTTGGAAGTTGTCAAGGAAGGCTTCTTCCAAGTCCTCCCAGCTGCCAATAGATTTTTCAGGCAGGTTATTCAGCCAGTGTCGGGCTGGCCCCTTGAGTTTTAGGGGGAGGTATTTGATGGCATGAAGATCATCGCCGCGCGCCATGTGAATATGGAGGATAAAGTCTTCAATCCATATCGCAGGATCTGTGATTCCATCATATGATTCGATATTCACGGGTTTGAACCCTTCTGGGAATTCATGTTCCATTACTTCATCAGTGAACCAGAGGGGGTGTGTGGCGCCTCTATATCGGGCTAGGTCGTGACGTATTTCAGATGGAGTGCATCTGCGATTTTCGGCTTGGACATAACTATACTTGCCATGTTCGGCTCGATAGCTGTCGTCGCATGTCGAGGCACGCCCCCATGATCCATAGATCGATCTGGTCGGACCTGCTTTATTCTTCAGGCCTTGCCGGAGATCATATGTGTATCTCTGACCAGTTTTGTCTCTGTCTTTACGGTGAGGTGGCACAGGCTGGTGTAAGAGTTTGGTTGGCGCTTTGTCCCGACCACGTGGTGGTCGGTCAGCCGCATTGTGCACTGATGGCACGGGCTCCAATGCCTCGTCGTCGAATTGAGGTAATAATTTGTGCTTCGGGTAACTTTTGAGTGGTCGCTTGAGGCCATACTCCTCTGCTTCCAGGACGTTACTCCATCTGTCATTGAGCAGGTCTTGATCAGCTTGAAGCTGTTGCTGCTTCTTTTTCAGGCTCCTTGCAGTGGCTATTAGCCTGCTCAAGAGGTTCCTCGTACACGATAAAATCCTCGGTGCTGAGGCTTGCCTCATCCTCGGAGAGCGGAAGATAATTACTGTCCTCCGAGTCTTCGTGCGTGGCCTGTTCATCAGGGCTAACTTGCCCGTCTTCCCGTTCATCTTGTTCGGGAGTTGCCTCAATGGGGTCTTCATTGTCTTCGGCACCGTCCGGAGTGTTATCTTCTCCTGTGCCGGTTTTGCTATCTTTGCTGCGGCGTGACTTAGAGCGGCGCCGCTGACGCCGGCGCTTTGGTTGTATCTCGGGAGGTTTATCCTCAACTGGATCTTCCTTGTCATCACCGCTATTCTCTTTTGGTGCATCCACCATGTATACGTCATATGAGGAAGTGGTCGTCCAGCATCCGGCAAACGGCGGGTTTTGGGCCTCTTCTTCTCTGGCATCATTGTCCATACCGTCGATGTCGTTGGAGCCGTAATTGAGCATGTCAGTTAAGTCTTCGACAGTGGCTATTAAGTGGGCAGGGGGTGGGAAGCGAAATTCTCCGTCATCAGCCTCCAGTTCGAACCGGATATAATTCGGTTGTGAGTCCCCCTCTAAGGAGAGTGTTTTTAATGAGTTTAGTGCGTCGCCTAAAGGCAAGTGCCGGAAGATGTCCGCGGAGCTGAATTCAACGATCGACGCCCGATCAAGCTTGTCATGTGCGGATGCACTTGCTTCAGAACCTGTAGCCAGAAACATGTCCGAGGTTCTGGCAACACAGATCTCACTTGAGGTTGGGTCTGTGTGCGGCTCCAACACCGCTGAGTCTACGGCCTCTGTGGCAGGGTTGAGCCTCCCGTCCTCAGATGGCGTGTTCTGCTCCGTATCTAGAGCCAGAGCAGTTGCAGGTTCTATCTCCTGGGTGTGGTTTGATGACAGATTTAAGTCATGTTCATCATGGTGACAGGGAGCGGCTATTGCCGCGGTCTCGAATCCTTCGAAGATCAAGTATCCGCGGATGTCCGCGACATAGTTCAAGCTTCCAAATCTGACCTGATTCCCAGGGGCGTAGCTATCGATCCGCTCTAGATGGCCAAGTGAGTTGGCCCACAGTGCGAAGCCGCCGAACACGAAGATATTTCTAGGGAGGAAGGTTTCTCCCTGGACAATGTTGTTGTGGATGATTGACGGGGCCAACGAACCTCTTGGCGAGGACACGGCGGAACTCTCAATGAAAGCACCAATGTCGGTGTCAAAACCGGCGGATCTCGGCTAGGGGGTCCCGAACTATGCGTCTGGGGTTGATGGTAACAGGAGACAGGGAACACAATGTTTACCCTGGTTCGGCCCCTCTCGATGGAGATAAAACCCTACGTCCTGCTAGATTAATATTGATGAGTATGGGGGTTACAAGAGTTGATCTACCACGAGATCGTAATGGCTAAAACCCTAGAAGTCTAGCCTGTCTGATTATCCTATGTCTCTATGGACTAAGCCCTACGGTTTATATAGACACCAGAGGGGACTAGGGTTGTACAAGGTCGGTTACATAGAAGGTAAATAGTACATCCGGCTACCTAGCTCGTCATCCATGCAAAGGAGAGTCCTATCCAGACATAGGAGAAAGCCTTCTATCTTGTATCTTCATGGCCCAATAGTCCGGCCCATGTCAATAGGCCGGACGCCCGAGGACCCCCTTGTCCAGGACTCCCTCAGGCGCGGCCCCCCTTTCCTTCTCCCTATCCTTCCCCTTTCACCCTCCGAAAGAAAGGAAAGGGGGGCGACTAGGACTAGGAGTCCAAGTCGGTCCCCCCATGGCGCACCCCTAGGGCCGGCCTCCTCCCTCTCCTCCTTTATATATGGGGGGTAGGGGTTACCCGAAAGCAGATCAATTGTTCTCTTAGCCTTGTGCGGTGCCCCCCTCCACAGTTTACTCCTCCGGTCATATTGTCGTAGTGCTTAGGCGAAGCCCTGCGTGGATCACATCGCGATCGCCGTCACCACGTTGTTGTGCTGACGAAACTCTCCCTTGACACTTTGCTGGATCAAGAGTTCGAGGGACTTCATCGAGCTGAATGTATGCTAAAATCGGAGGTGCCGTATGTTTGGTGCTTGATTGGTTGGATCGCGAAGACGTTCGACTACATCAACCGTGTTAAATTAACACTTCCGCTTTCGGTCTACGAGGGTACATGGACACACTCTCCCCCTCTTTTTGCTATGCATCTCCTAGACAGATCTTGCGTGATCCTAGGATTTTTTTAAAATTGCATGCTACGTTCCCCAACATGTTTTTGAGTTTTACAGAAAAGGAATACCAAACAGAGTCCAAACGGAATAAAACTTTCGCAATGGTTTTTCTTGGACCAGAAGACACCCGTAGGACTTGGAGAGGGGGCCAGAAGGCTCTCGAGGAGGCTACTAGCCTGCCAGGCGCGCCCTAGGTGGGAGTGCGCCCTGAGGGCTTGTGGGCCCCTCAGAGGACTTTCAACCCTAATCTATGCACTCTAAATTCCCAAATATTCCCCCAACATCAGAAGCATCCACCAAAATACTTTTCCGCCACCACAAGCATCTGTTCACGTGAGATCCCATCTTGGGGCCTTTTAAGGCACCGTGCTGCCCTTCTGATGAAGTGCGAGTAGTTTACCACGGACCTATAGGTCCATAGCTAGTAGCTAGATTGCTTCTTCTCTCTCTCTCTCTATGATCTTCAATACAATGTTCTCCTTGATACGTCTCCAACGTATCTATAATTTTTGATTGCTCCATGCTATATTATCTACTGTTTTGGACATTATTGGGCTTTATTATCCACCTTTATATTATTTTTGGGACTAACCTATTAACCGAAGGCCCATCCCAGAATTGCTGTTTTTTTGCCTATTTTAGGGTTTCGAAGAAAAGGAATATCAAACGGAGTCCAAACGTAATGAAACCTTCGGGAACGTGATTTTCTCACCGAACATGATCCAGGGGACTTGGACCCTACGTCAAGAAACAAAGGAGGAGGCCACAAGGTAGGGGGCGCGCCTACCCCCCCCTCCCCAGGCACGCCCTCCACCCTCGTGGCCCCCTGTTGCTCCACCGACGTACTCCTTCCTCCTATATATACCAATGTACCCCCAAATGATCAGATACGGAGCCAAAACCATAATTCCACCGCCGCAACTTTCTGTATCCATGAGATCCCATCTTGGGGCCTGTTCCAGAGCTCCGCTGGAGGGGGTATTCATCACGGAGGGCTTCTACATCATCACCATAGCCCCTCTGATGAAGTGTGAGTAGTTTACCTCAGACCTTCGGGTCCATAGTTATTAGCTAGATGGCTTCTTCTCTCTTTTTGGATCTCAATACAATGTTCTCCCCCTCTCTTGTGGAGATCTATTCGATGTAATCTTCTTTTTGCGGTGTGTTTGTTGAGACCGATGAATTGTGGGTTTATGATCAAGTTTATCTATGAACAATATTTGAATCTTCTCTGAATTATTTTATGTATGATTAGTTATCTTTGCAAGTCTCTTCGAATTATCAGTTTGGTTTGGCCTACTAGATTGATCTTTCTTGCAATAGGAGAAGTGCTTAGCTTTGGGTTCAATACTGCGGTGTCCTTTCCCAGTGACAGTAGGGGCAGCAAGGCACGTATTGTATTGTGGCCATCGAGGATAACAAGATGGGGTTTTCATCATATTGCATGAGTTTATCCCTCTACATCATGTCATCTTGCTTAAGGCGTTACTCTGTTTTCATGAACTTGATACTCTAGATGCATATTGGATAGCGATCGATGGGTGGAGTAATAGTAGTAGATGCAGGCAGGAGTCGGTCTACTTGTCTCGGACGTGATGCCTATATAAATGATCATACCTAGATATTCTCGTGATTATGCTCAATTCTGTCAATTGCTCAACAGTAATTTGTTCACCCGCCGTAAAATACCTATGCTCTTGACAGAAGCCACTAGTGAAACCTATGGCCCCCGGGTCTATCCTCATCATATTAATCTTCCAATACTTAGTTATTTCCTTTGTTTTTACTTTGCTTTTATTTTACTTTGTATCTTTATCATAAAAATACCAAAAATATTATCTTATCATATATATCAGATCTCACTCTCGTAAGTGGCCGTGTAGGGATTGATAACCCCTTATCGTGTTGGTTGCGAGGATTTATTTGTTTTGTGCAGGTGCGAGGGACTCGCGCGTAGCCCCCTACTGGATTGATACCTTGGTTCTCAAAAACTGAGGGAAATACTTACGCTACTCTACTGCATCATCCCTTCCTCTTCGGGGAAAACCAAAGCAGTGCTCAAGAGGTAGCAAGAAGGATTTCTGGCGTCGTTGTCGGGGAGTCTACGCAAAAGTCAATATACCAAGTACCCATCACAATCCTTATCTCCCGCATTACATTATTTGCCATTTGCCTCTCGTTTTCCTCTCCCCCACTTCACACTTGCCGTTTTATTCGTCCTCTCTCTCTATCCTCCCTCTCTTTCTCTATTTGCCTCCTTTTGCCCACTTGCTTTTTGTTTGCTTGTCATTATTGCTAGTCCCTTATCTGCTCCTTTGTCTCCCGAGTTTGAGGTTCTTCACTTCAAACAAAGGCAAGGAGAAAATTTAAAAGATGCTTGGTTTAGAATGATGGAATCTTATTGTGATTGTACCCTAGAGGTGAATTTTAGAATTCTGCTTCGCAACTTTTATGTTGGACTAAATATCTCTCATAGACAACTTTTAGATTGCGTTGCCAAAGGCAATTTTATTGAAATTGATCCTAGTATTGCGCATGAAATTATAGAAGGTATAGTAGGAACTCTACTTCAACAAAAGGGGCATCATCATACCCAAGAGTAAACGCAAGTTTTTGAGAAAATTTGCGAAGTAACCAAGATTTAGCGGGAACCTCCACCGCTTGAATATGTTGATTACCCTTTATAATAAGCGGTTGGATTCGTTAGATCTAAAAATTTCAGAATATAAAGGGAAACGTAAAGAACCTCCCGGATTCGAGATTGATTCCGCTAAAAAGTTGAAAACCAAAGATGGCAATACCTAGATCTATCCTTGCTTTTTATGCCTAGCTAGGGGCGTTAAATGATAGCGCTTGTTGGGAGGCAACCCAATTTTATTTTTATTCCTTGCTTCTTGATCCTGTTTAGTAGTAAATAATTTATCTAGCCTCTGTTTAGGTTATGTTTTATGTGTTTAATTAGTTTTTGTGCCAAGTAGAACCGTTGGGAAGACTTGGGGAAAGTCTTGATATCTTGCTGTAAAAAGCAGAAACTCTAGCGCTCACGAGAACTGCTGTCATTTTTACTTGGAAAGTGATATTTAGTTAATTCTTTTTGCAGATGATTAATAGATAAATTACTCACGTCCAGAAATTTATTTTAGAATTTTTGGGGTTCCAGATCTTGCGCTAGCTACAGATTACTTCAGACTGTTCTGTTTTTGACAGATTCTGTTTTTTCGTGTGTTGTTTGCTTATTTTGATGAATCTATGGCTAGTAAAATAGTTTATAAACCATAGAGAAGTTGGAATACAGTAGGTTTAACACCAATATAAATAAAGAATGAGTTCATTACAGTACCTTGAAGTGGTCTTTTCTTTTCTTTCGCTAACGGAGCTCACGAGATTTTCTACTTTAAGTTTTGTGTTGTGAAGTTTTCAAGTTTTAGGTAAAGATTTGATGGATTATGGAACAAGGAGTGGCAGGAGCCTAAGCTTGGGGATGCCCATGGCACCCCCAAGATAATCTAAGGACACCTAAAAGCCAAAGCTTGGGAATGCCCCGGAAGGCATCCCCTCTTTTCGTCTACTTCTATCGGTAACTTTACTTGGAGCTATATTTTTATTCACCACATGATATGTGTTTTGCTTGGAGCGTCTTGTATGATTTGAGTCTTTGATTTTTAGTTTACCACAATCATCCTTGCTGTACACACCTTTTGAGAGAGCCATACATGATTTGGAATTTGTTAGAATACTCTATGTGCTTCACTTATATCTTTTTGAGTTATATAGTTTTGCTCTAGTACTTCACTTATATCTTTTAGAGCACGGTGGTGGATTTGTTTTATAGAAACTATTGATCTCTCATGCTTCACTTAGATTATTTTGAGAGTCTTAAGTAGCATGGTAATTTGCTTAAATAATCCTAACATGCTAGGTATTCAAGATTAGTAAAAAAATTCCTATGAGTGTTTTGAATACTAAGAGAAGTTTGACGCTTGATGATTGTTTTGAGATATGGAGGTAATAATATCAAAGTCGTGCTAGTTGAGTAGTTGTGAATTTTAGAAATGCTTGTGTTGAAGTTTGCAAGTCCCGTAGCAGGCACGTATAGTAAACGTTATGTAACAAATTTGAAACATGAGGTGTTATTTGATTGTCTTCCTCATGAGTGGCGGTCGGGGACGAGCAATGGTCTTTTCCTACCAATCTACCCCCCTAGGAGCATGCGCGTAGTGCTTGGTTTTTGATGACTTGTAGATTTTTGCAAAAAGTATGTGAGTTCTTTATGACTAATGTTGAGTCCATGGATTATACGCACTCTCACCCTTCCATCATTGCTAGCCTCTTCGGTACCGTGCATTGCCCTTTCTCACATTGAGAGTTGGTGCAAACTTCGCCGGTGCATCCAAACCCCGTGATATGATACGCTCTTTCACACATAAACTTCCTTATATCATCCTCAAAACAGCCACCATACCTACCTATTATGGCATTTCCGTAGCCATTCCGAGATATATTGCCATGCAACTTTCCACCATTCCGTTTATCATGACACATTCATCATTGTCATATTGCTTAGCGTGATCATGTAGTTGACATAGTATTTGTGGAAAACCACTGTTCATAATTCTTTCATACATGTCATTCTTGGATCATTGCATATCCCGGTACACCACCGGAGGCACTCATATATAGTCATATCTTGTTCTAAGTATCGAGTTGTAATTCTTGAGTTGTAAATAAATAGAAGTGTGATGACCATCATTCATAGAGCATTGTCATGAAAAAAAGATAAAGTCCAAAAAAAGAAGGCCAAATAAAAAAATATATAAAAGGGACAATGCTACTATCCTTTTCCACACTTGTGCTTCAAAGTAGCACCATAATCTTCATGATAAAGAGTCTTTTGTTTTGTCACTTTCATATACTAGTGGGAAATTTTCATTATAGAACTTGGCTTGTATATTCCAAAAATGGGCCTCCTCAAGTGCCCTAGGTCTTCATGAGCAAGCAAGTTGGATGCACACCCACTTAGTTTCTTTTATTGAGCTTTCATACATTTATAGCTCTAGTGCATCCGTTGCATGGCAATCCCTACTCCTTTCATTAACATCAATCAATGGGCATCTCCATAGCCCATTGACTAGCCTCATTGATGTGAGACTTTCTCCTTTTTTTTCTCCACATAACCCCCATCATCATATTCTATTCCACCCATAGTGCTATATCCATGGCTCGCGCTCATATATTGCGTGAAAGTTTATAGGTTTGATATTACTAAAGTATGAAAGAATTGCTTGGCTTGTCATCGGGGTTGTGCATGATGAGAGCATTCTTGTGTGATGAAAATGGAGCATGACTAAACTATATGATTTTGTAGGGATGAACTTTCTTTGGCCATGTTATTTTGAGAGGACATAATTGCTTAGTTAGTATGCTTGAAGTATTATTATTTTTATGTCAATATGAACTTTTATCTTGAATCTTTTGTATCTGAATATTCATACCACAATTAAGAAGAATTACATTAAAATTATGCCAAGTAGCACTCCGCATCAAAAATTATGTTTTTATCATTTACCTACTCGAGGACGAGCAGGAATTAAGCTTGGGGATGCTTGATACGTCTCCAACGTGTCTATAATTTTTGATTGATCCATGCTATATTATCTACTATTTTGGACATTATTGGGCTTTATTATCCACTTTTATATTATTTTTGGGATTAACCTATTAACCGGAGGCCCAGCCCAGATTTGCTGTTTTTTTGCCTATTTTAGGGTTTCGAAGAAAACGAATATCAAACGGAATCCAAACAGAATGAAACCTTCGGGAACATGATTTTCTCACCGAACATGATCCAGGGGACTTGGACCCTACGTCAAGAAACAAAGGAGGAGGCCACGAGGTAGGGGGGCGCGCCCTCCACCCTCGTGGGCCCCTATTGCTCCACTGACGTACTCCCACTACTAGGGAAAACCTTACACACAGAATATTACCAGCAGCGCTCTTCAAAATACGACGCTACTGCTATTTAGCAACAACGCATGCCAGAAAAACGCGCTGCTGAAAGAAAAATAGCAGTAGCGCGTCATCTCTAAACCGCGCTACTGCTCTAATTGCCATGACCTCGCTGTCTAGCTAGTTATAGCAGTAGCGCCTTACACCGTACCGCGCTACCGCTATTCTCCTTACCTGTAGCGCTTTTTCATACCTGCGCTACTACTAACCCTACCTTATCACCACGCGGCCGACCCTCTCTCTCACTCACTCTCCCTCTCAGTCACTCTCGCCCGCGCCGATAACCATTGTCGTTCGTCGCCGCCGCTGCCGCCGTCGTCCGTCTGCCACCGAGGTACTCCCTCCTTCCATCCCTCATCCTCCCACCGTGCCCTCCACCCTCCTCCTCCCACCGCGCCCTCCTCCCTCCGCCTGTGACTGCCCCCTCCTCCCTCCTCCGCCGGTAGCCCTCCTCCCACCGCCCCTCCCTCCTCCTCCTCCGGCCGCCCCTCCCCCTCCTCTCTCCTCCCTCCCTCCCTTGTCTCTGTTTTTGCAAATCATAGGTGACTAGTTTTTTAGCAAGTGATTAATATAACTAGCTTATTTATGTTAAGTGCTTAATGGACCTAGTTTATTTAGTAAGTGCTTAATAGAACTAGTTTATTTAGTAAGTAGTTAATAAAACTAGTTTATTTAGTAAGTAGTTAATAAAACTAGTTTAATTAGTGTTAGGATTATATATAAGATATTTTCGATTTTTTTTCATGTTTTGAACCATTGAAATGCAATGACCATCGATAAGTGGCCTATGTTTTGCCGGAGTGTTGATTAATTTCTGTTCCGGCAAATTTCAGGTGCTTGATGTGTCCTTTTTTAGCAAAGGTCATGCCGGATTTTTGGGGTTTTGCTGTCGAGTTATAATGTCTGAATTTTGAACACATGAGATGTCTGATGACGATGGGATCCCGGAGTGCGGGTACTGCTATGATGACTAGGGTGTGTGCGACAGGTTTCCTCACCTGGAAAATGATAGGTATTTCACCGTGAAGCTGGAAGAGACCTTCGATGTTTGTACGGTATGCAACGACAAGCATTTCATCGTAATTAATATCATCACTTGTGCTTCTTTTTTTCAACCTATAATTTATGGATTTTTTTCAATTCGATTAGTACATCCCGTGCCATGCTAGACCATATGTATTGGAGAATCTTGGTTTTGCATTAGATGACTTTGAGAATGTGGAGACGAGGAGGGCTCACTTAAGAACTAAACATGGTTACGAGTTTCTGGTTAAGTTCTACAATGCGGTCGATTGCTCCCATTTCGGTTGCTCTAATTGGTAAGCTCTCTGCAAGGCATATGGATTTGAGGAGGGAATGCGAATAAGATTTGATCTTCGTCCCGAAGATTATTATGATGATGATGATAATATCGACATCTGGGTGGATGTGGATATGCCTCCAGTTTTGCCTAGATGTGAGTTTGTCAAACTAATTTGTTAAGTTCAGTAATTTATGTTGTTAATTTAAAAATATTTGGTGTTCGTCCATACTAAACTTATTTATTTATAATTGTCAGCTTATTTCTTATCTTCAAGAAATACTCGGAAGGTAGTAGACAACACATACTACAGCTATGACTCCAAGCTTAATTGTGAGGAGAAAGGTTATCTTGTCTCATTCATAGAAGATGTTGAGGCCTTCAAAACCAGTCACTCTATCAGCCAAAATTATACTAGATACGTGCCACTAGTCCATACATTGCTTGATGATAACTTCATTGCTAAAAACTTGGTAAGATTTTGTTAATGATGGTAACTTCATTGCATACATTATTCTTAAGTAAACCATTGCTAACTATATATGTTACTATTTCGTTTTTGAACAGAGGCTCCCGAAGCAGGTTGTGCCTGACATGCTATTTACCGAAGGTGATATGCATATGGTTAGCTTACGACCAACTCCTTCGGAGGCTTACCATACTGCATACTCGATTTCTTCACACGATGGAAGGCTCAAAACCAAAGAATGGAGCAAAGTGATGAATGCGCACACGCAAATAATTGGAGACAAAATGAATGTGCGCAAGCCACAAGTTGGAGATAGGTTTATGTCCATTCTTCATTATGGTGAAGGACCGGTTTATCTGTTTTATGGTATTTTAGCTAGGAGAGAGGAGTAGGTCCTAAGTATTAAGAACAATTAGTTAGTGTTGATTATATATGACTACAATGTCTTAGACTTGATGGTGATGCTGAGTAGGAGTAGTGACTATGAGTACTATGATGATTATGAGGACGAGTTGTTATTATAACTAGTGACGAAGTTGTTATATGATGTCCCATCATGGACAAAATGATGATTATGAGGAGTTATATGACAATGATATATTATGATGATAAGTTGTTAATGATATTATGATGATGATGAGAAGTTATTATTTCATTGGGTGAAAGAACCGCCGATTAGTTTCAAATGGATGGATCCAAAGTGGCCATTGGTTACTTTGGATCCATGCACTTGAAACTAATCCAAGGTTCTTTCACCTAGTGATTTAATAACTCATTACGATGTAAAAACAATCTCTAAATTGCTATTGTATGAAAAATTGTATACAGGTATATGAATACGACCTAAAATTCAAAAGAAATGGAATAGGGAATAATAGTAGTAGCGGTTTTTTTGGAAGCGCTACTAATAATTAGCAGTAGCGATTGACTTGGAAAGTGCTACTACTAAGTAGATATAGCAGTAGCGAGTGCCAGTAGGCGCTACTGCTAAGCATTAGTTGTAGCGCCTTATCAGTAGCGCGCTTACCCGCGCTACTGATAGGCCAAAAACTAGCGCCACTGCTAGGCTTTTCCCTAGTAGTGTCCTTCCTCCTATATATACCTACGTACCCCCAAACGATCAGATACGGAGCCAAAACCCTAATTCCACCGCCGCAGCTTTCTGTATCCACAAGATCCCATCTTGGGGCCTGTTCCGGAGCTCCGCCAGAGGGGGTATCCATCGCGGAGGGCTTCTACATCATCACCGTAGCCCCTCCGATGAAGTGTGAGTAGTTTACCTCAGACCTTCTGGTCCATAGTTATTAGCTAGATGGATTCTTCTCTCTTTTTGGATCTCAATACAATGTTCTCCCCCTCTCTTGTGGAGATCTATTCGATGTAATCTTCTTTTTGCGGTGTGTTTGTTGAGATCGATGAATTGTGGGTTTATGATCAAGTCTATCTATGAACAATATTTGAATCTTCTCTGAATTATTTTATGTATGATTAGTTATCTTTGCAAGTCTCTTCGAATTTATCAGTTTGGTTTGGCCTACTAGATTGATCTTTCTTGCAATAGGAGAAGTGCTTAGCTTTGGGTTCAATATTGTGGTGTCCTTTCCCAGTGACAGTAGGGGCAACAAGGCACGTATTGTATTGTGGCCATCGAGGATAACAAGATGGGGGTTTCATCATATTGCATGAGTTTATCCCTCTACATCATGTCATCTTTCTTAAGGCGTTACTCTGTTTTCATGAACTTAACACTCTAGATGCATATTGGATAGCGGTCGATGAGTGGAGTAATAGTAGTAGATGCAGGCAGGAGTCGGTCTACTTGTCTCGGACGTGATGCCTATATACATGATCATACCTAGATATTCTCATGACTATGCTCAATTCTGTCAATTGCTCAACAGTAATTTGTTCACCCGCCGTAAAATACCTATGCTCTTGGCAGAAGCCACTAGTGAAACCTATGGCCCCCGGGTCTATCCTCATCATATTAATCTTCCAATACTTAGTTATTTCCTTTGTTTTTACTTTGCTTTTATTTTACTTTGCATCTTTATCATAAAAATACCAAAAATATTATCTTATCATATCTATCAGATCTCACTCTCATAAGTGGCCGTGTAGGGATTGATAACCCCTTATCGCGTTGGTTGCAAGGATTTATTTGTTTTGTGCAGGTGCGAGGGACTCGCGCGTAGCCTCCTACTGGATTGATACCTTGGTTCTCAAAAATTGAGGGAAATACTTACGCTACTTTGCTGCATCATCCCTTCCTCTTCGGGGAAAACCAACGTAGTGCTCAAGAGGTAGCACTCCTCGATGTTCTTGGAGTTCTATCCAATGTAATTTTCTTTTGCAGCATGTTTGTCGAGATCCAATGAATTGTGTATTTATGATCAGATTATCTATGAATATTATTTGAGTCTTTTCTGAACTATTTTATACATGATCAAATATCTTTGTATTTCTCTTCAAATTTTCAGTTAGGTTTGGCCAACTAGATTGGTTTTTCTTGCAATGGGAGAGGTGCTTAGTTTTGGGTTCAATCTTGCGGTGTCCTCACCCAGTGACATAGTAGGGTTAGCGACGCACGTATTGTATTGTTGCCATCAATGGTAAAAATATGGGGTTTTCATCATATTGCTTGAGTTTATCCCTCTACATCATGTCATATTACTTCAGGCGTTACTCCATTCTTATGAACTTAATACTATAGATGCATGCTGGATAGTGGTCGATGTGTGGACTAATAGTAGTAGATGCAGAGTCGTTTTGGTCTACTTGACACGGACGTCATGCCTATATTCATGATCATTGCCTTAGATATTGTCATAACTTTGCGCTTTTCTATCAATTGCTCGACAGTAATTTGTTTACTCATAGTATGTTTTCTTTCAAGAGAGAAGCCTCTAGTGTAACGTATGGCCCCCGGGTCTATTTTCCATCATATATTTTCATCTCTATAAACTAAAAAAACTCAAAAATACCTTGCTGCAATTTATTTATATTTACTTTAGTTTACTCTTTTATTTATCTTCTATACCTATCTCTATTAGGTCTCACTCTTGTTAATGACCGTAAAGGGATTGACAACCCCTTTTTCGCGTTGTGTGCAAGTGTTTGTTAGTTTGTGCAGGTGCATATATTGGGGACTTGTTTGTGCCTCCTACTGGATTGATACTTTGGTTCTTTACTGAGGGAAATACTTATCTCTACTTTTCTGCATCACCCTTTCCTCTTTAAGGGAAAAATCAGCGCAATCTCAAGAAGTAGCAATCTTCTTCATTGCTGACTCAGAGGCCAGGCGAATGAAAGGAGATTAGGGTGTTGTTGTCCTCGATCTTCTTCATCGCTAACTCAGTGGTCAGCTAAATGATAGTATATCAGGACTTTGTTGTCCTCGATCATCTTGGTCGCCGACTCGGTGGTCAGCCGAATGATAGTACATCAGGAATTTGTTATCCTCGATCTTCTTCATCGCCTACTCGGTGGTCAGCCAAGTGATATTAGATCTGGACTTTGTTGTCCTCGATCTTCTTCATCGCCAAATCGGTGGTCAGTCGAGTGATGGTAGATCGGGGTTTTGATTTTATCTCCATGCTTTCTTACTGACTGTCTTTTGTATGATGCAAAGGCCCTATGAACTGTTATATCACTACATCGCCTTGGAGAAGGAGGTGATATCCCTCCGGGTGAACTTGGATGCACAGAAGCTCAAGAGTGCTCGATTGGAGAAGGATAAGAAGACCTTGGGAGGTAAATTGTTTCTTTCGGCTGGTCGTTGCACACTCTTTTTTTTGTTTTGATCCGAGTCATTCGGCTCCGACTGATGTTCGTAGCAAGAACACCAAACTTGTAAAGAGGCTTAGGAATTCTATTTCTGTAGAAACCGTGAAGCGGGCCCTAGAGGACAAGGAGCTGGCGCTGGCCCAGAAGGAAGCCAAGACCAAGACCAAGCTTGCTAACAAAAAACTAGCGTCAGTCGGCAAGTTGGAGGAGGAAATCAAATACCTCAAGGCTACTACTGTTGCTGCAAAAGGCGAGTCTTCCGAATGGAAGAAGAAGTGCAAAGATCAAGTCGGTGCCTTTGAGCAGGAGAAGTAGACCTTAGAGGAGAAGCTCGCACAGCTCCTTGATAAGAAGAATGCTCTGGAGCAGTACATCGATGACTTCTACACTAAGATGAAAGGGAAACTTGCTGGTAAGTTTGTCACCTGGATGTGGTTCATTTGCTTTCGGTTCGGTTCTACTCAATCACCGATTTCCGATGTTGTTTCTGTCGGCGTTTTGGGAACGGGGGTCCCCAGACTTGCCTGCCTGCGGCCCACGGCATGGCTCCACCAGTGGCCCTATACGACCCATCTTCACCAGCAAACACTCAAGACCCTCGCGAGGGGTGATACGTCTCCAACGTATCTATAATTTTTGATTGCTCCATGCTATATTATCTACTGTTTTGGACTATATTGGGCTTTATTTTCCACTTTTATATTATTTTTGGGACTAACCTATTAACCGGAGGCCCAGCCCAGAATTGCTGTTTTTTTGCCTATTTCAGTGTTTCAAAGAAACAGAATATCAAACGGAGTCCAAACGGAATGAAACCTTCGGGAACGTGATTTTCTCACAGAACGTGATCCAGGAGACTTGGACCCTACGCCAAGGCATCAGAGAGGCGGTCACGAGGGTGGGGGGCGCCCCCCCTAGGGTGCGCCCCCTGCCTCGTGGGCCCATCGGTGCTCCACCGACGTACTCCTTCCTCCTATATATACCTACGTACCCCCAAACGATCAGAATAGGAGCCAAAAACCTAATTCCACCGCCGCAACTTTCTGTATCCACGAGATCCCATCTTGGGGCCTGTTCCGGAGCTCCGCCGGAGAGGGCCGTCATCAAGGAGGGCTTCTACATCATCATAGCCCCTCCGATGAAGTGTGAGTACTTTACCTCAGACCTTCGGGTCCATAGTTAGTAGCTATATGGCTTCTTCTCTCTTTTTGGATCTCAATACAAAGTTCTCCCCCTCTCTTGTGGAGATCTATTTGATGTAATCTTCTTTTTGCGGTGTGTTTGTTGAGACCGATGAATTGTGGGTTTATGATCAAGTCTATCTATGAATAATATTTGAATCTTCTCTGAATTCTTTTATGTATGATTGGTTATCATTGCAAGTCTCTTCGAATTATCCGTTTGGTTTGACCAACTAGATTGGTAGTTCTTGCCATGGGAGAAGTGCTTAGCTTTGGGTTCGATCTTGCGGTGTCCTTTCCCAGTGATAGAAGGGGCTGCAAGTCACGTATTGTATCATTGCCATCGAGGATAACAAGATGGAGTTTATTTCATATTGCATGAATTTATCTCTCTACATCATTTCATCTTTCTTAAGGCGTTACTCTTTTTTTAACTTAATACTCTAGATGCATGCTGGATAGCGGTCGATGGGTGGAGTAATAGTAGTAGATGCAGAATCATTTTGGTCTACTTGTCACGGACGTGATTCCTATATACATGATCATGCCTAGATATTCTCATAACTATGCTCAATTCTGTCAATTGCTCAACAGTAATTTGTTCACCCACCGTAGAATACTTATGCTCTTGAGAGAAGCCACTAGTGAAACCTATGGCCCCCGGGTCTATTCTCATCATATTAATCTCCATCACTTTTATCTTGCTTTGCTTTTTTACTTTGCTTTTACTTTTTACTTTGCATCTCTATACCAAAAATACCAAAAATATTATATCTATCAGATCTCACTCTCGTAAGTGACCATGAGGGGATTGACAACCCCTAATGACGTTGGTTGCGAGTAGCTATCGTTTTGTGCAGGTACGAGGGACTTGAGCGTGGCCTCCTACTGGATTGATACCTTGGTTCTCAAAAACTGAGGGAAATACTTACGCTACTCTGTTGCATCATCCCTTCCTCTTCGGGGAAAATCCAACGCAAGCTCAAGAGGTAGCAAGGGGCCAAGCCTCACGAGGCGGACGATGCAAGACCTCCTCAGGGGCGGCCTCACTTGGCCGGCTCGCGAGGGGCGGAGAGATCAAGGCAAGGGACACCTCACGAGGTTCCTGTGACACAAGCCATGACGACTGGAGCCAGGCGAGAGCCAGCGCGCAGTGTCCTCGTTTCCTCTTTGGTGCTAAAGAGGCAGGCGCAGCCAAGGAGTCCCGAGGCATCAGGAAAGGTTTCCATATCGATGCAACAAGACCAAGACGAGCAGGATAACAGGATGGAGGTCACCATGGAGCCCAAGACGGCGTCACCACTAGAGGCTTTGGCAGGCGAAGACTACTTTTATCAGGATAGCTTGTACTAGCTGCCCCCCTTCGAATTGGCCGTTGTGGGATCCCTTCCTGCCTAATATTTGGGAAGAGGACCCGGGCCTCCATATATATAGGACTAGCCACCACCGTAGATAGGGGATCTGACCTTGGACCAGATCCATTCCACCACCACACTCACCAAGCACAAGACCACCTCTCTTTAGGAGGCTGTTCTTCCCTTGTAACTATTCATCCTCAGCCCAAGAGGCAATCCACCACACCACACTTGAGTAGGGTATTACACCACATCAGTGGCCCGAACCAGTATAAACTCTTGTGTCTCGTGTTCTTTGGGTTCGTCGAGCTAGGCCGTGAGATCATGGAGTGTGCGAGCTAGAGAGGGGGAGAGATCTTTGTGCGCACCCCAGTGTTCGAACCTCAAGGGTTTTGCCGGAACCCGAAATCCGACATTTGGCGCGCCAGGTAGGGGTGCA
The DNA here is from genome assembly GCF_018294505.1 of Triticum aestivum. Taxonomy (NCBI): domain Eukaryota; kingdom Viridiplantae; phylum Streptophyta; class Magnoliopsida; order Poales; family Poaceae; genus Triticum; species Triticum aestivum. The sequence goes on from NC_057797.1 coordinate 385,416,421, forward strand.
CCGAAGCTTGCCCCCAATGGCCTCGCCACTTCTCCGACTGGATCAACGGGTGCCCCCCAGAGCGCCATGGGGCTCCGGGCCTTCACCCCCGCCTTCCAGCGGGTGCGGTGGCCACACAAGTTCAAGCTGAAGATGCCGCCCCATTACGATGGTGCGGTGGATCCAGAGGCCTTTCTGCTGGCATACGAGGAGGCCGTCCTGGAGGCTAGGGAGATGATAAAGTCATGGCCAACTGGCTCCCAATGGCCCTCGCTGGCGTGCCGCGCGCCTGGATCCTCCATCTGCCGGAATCTTCTGTGGCCTCCTGGGAGGAGCTGCGTGACCTCTTCATCGCGCGCTTCGGAGGACCAGCACCCCCTTCGTCGCGGCTCTCCTCGGTGGCTCGCAGACACCTCCCTCGGACCGTCATACCAAGCCGTTCTTTTGCCAGATCGGCGCCGCCTCCGCATGGCAGGGGCCCCCCGGGTTGGGCGGCGCCCAAGGCTGACCTGACCTTCGACTTAGGGGATCACCCAGTCACCACCGTTGGCTCGGGCGTGCTTCCGATGCTTCGAACTCCCACCATCTGCAGCGTAGCCATCACCAAGACTCTCATCGATGGTGGCACCGGCCTCAACGTGCTCTCCGTGGAGGCTTTTAGTCTCCTTCACGTGCCGTTTGAGCGGCTCCGCCCCAGCAACCCCTTCTCCCGAGTCGGCGGCGGCTCCTCCAGCCCCTGGTGCAGATCTGTCTCCCCGTGACCTTCAGCACACACGACAACTACCGCACCGAGCTAATCGACTTCGACATCGCCCGCATCATTGATACATCTCTGTCGTATCTATAATTGTTTATTGTTCCATGCCAATATTATAAAACTTCCATATACTTTTGGCAACTTTTTATACTATTTTTTGGGACTAACATATTGATCCAGTGCCAAGTGCTAGTTCCTGTATGTTGCATGTCTCTTGTTTCACAGTAAATCCATATCAAACGGAGTCCAAACGGGATAAAAACCGACGGAGGTTTTTTGGAATATATGTGATTTTTGGGAAGAAGAATCAATGCGAGACTATGCCCGAGGGGGCCATGAGGAAGGGGCGCGCCCTGGGCCCTCGTGGCCACCTCGTAAGGCGGTTGATGCCCTTCTTTCGCCATAAGAAAGCTAATATCCGGATAGAGATCGTGTTAAAATTTGAGCCCAATCGGAGTTACTGATCTCCGGGAATATAAGAAACGGTGAAAGGGCAGAATCTGAGAACGCGGAAACAGAGAGAGACAGAGAGACAGATCCAATCTCGGAGGGGCTCTTGCCCCTCCCACGCCATGGAGACCATGGACCAGAGGGGAAACCCTTCTCCCATCTAGGGATAAGGTCAAGGAAGAAGAAGAAGGAGGGTGGCTCTCCCCCCTCGCTTCTGATGGCACCGGAACACCGCCGGGGGCCATCATCATCACCGCAATCTACAAGAACACCTCCGCCATCTTCACCAACATCTTCATCACCTTCCCCCATCTATCTACAACGGTCCACTCTCCCGCAACCCACTGTACCCTCTACTTGAAAATGGTGCTTTATGATTCATATTATTATCCAATGATGTGTTGCCATCCTATGATGTCTGAGTAGATTTTCGTTGTCCTACCGATGATTGGTGAATTGCAATGATTGGTTTAATTTTCTTGTGGTTATGTTGTTGTCCTTTGGTGCCCATCATATGAGCACGCGCGTGGATCACACCATAGGGTTAGTTGTATGTTGATAGGACTATGTATTGGAGGGCAAGAGTGACAGAAACTTTAACTTAGCATTGAAATTGATGCATATGGGATTGAAGGGGACCAATATATCTTAATGCTATGGTTGAGTTTACCTTAATGAACGTTAGTAGTTGCGGATGCTTGCTAATAGTTCCAATCATAAGTGCATAGAATTTCAAGTCAGGGATGACATGCTAGCAGTGGCCTCTCCCACATAAAACTTACTATCGGTCTAGTAAAGTAGTCAGTTGCTTAGGGACAATTTCACAACTCCTACCACCACTTTTCCACACTCGCTATACTAACTTTATTGTGTATCTATCTAAACAGCCCCTAGTTTTTATTTACGTTCTCTTTATATCTTGCAAACCTATCCAAAAACACCTACAAAGTACTTCTAGTTTGATACTTGTTCTAGGTAAAGCGAACGTTAAGCGTGCGTAGAGTTCTATCGGTGGTCGATAGAACTTGAGGAAATATTTGTTCTACCTTTAGCTCCTCATTGGGTTCGACACTCTTACTTATCGAAAGAGGCTACAATTGATCCCCTATACTTGTGGGTTATCAAGAGCTTTTTCTGGCGCCGTTGCCAGGGAGTTATAGCGTGGGGTGAATATTCTCGTGTGTGCTTGTTTGCTTTATCACTAAGTAATTTTCATTTGCTGTTCTAAGTTGTTCTCTATCTTTAGTTATGGATATGGAACACGAAATACAAAAAAATTAGGTTTACTTGCTGCTCATGGAGATGGGGAACCTCCTAAAACCCTGGATGCTCATTATGTGAAAAATATTATGTACTACTTTGATAATCCTGAGAAAACCCCATTCAATTATGTAATGGGAGACACGTTGGATCAATGTGAATACTTTAGGGATTATCGCTTGACTCAAAAAGGGAAACTATTATGGGATCAAATTCATATGTTGCATTGGTATGCTCGGGAACTATGCTTGAGATATGATTATACTTGTTTCTCTAGGATGAAGGCTCCACACCTTCCCTTTTCATGCAAATTTAATGATGATAAAACCTTGGCTTCTTATGCTAATGTTATATATGATTACTATGATGTGGAACAAATAGAAGAATTTGTTGCTTTTATGGGTGCTTATGAAATTGAATCTTTGTTTAAAGAGTGTGAAAATTTTGATAATTCGGTTTATAGAGCTGAAAATTTAGCTATCCTTAAATATGGCTATGAGAATTATGGATTCAATTCTGATATTGATGATTTTATTGAGAGAATCTCCGCTGCCCAAGAAGAGATTAATATTTTGCAGGAGTCTAAGGAAGAAGAAATTAATGACATTGTGAGCTCATTGGATGAAAAAGATGAGGAGGAGAGCGAAGAACAAAAGGAGGAAGATCGGATTGATCACCCGTGCCCACCTTCTAATGAGAGTAACTCTTCAACTCATACCTTGATTAATTTGCCTTCGTCCTTACCGAAGGATGATTGTTATGATCCCGTTGATTCTCTTGAAATATCCCTTTTTGATGATGCTTGCTATGCTTGTGGCCAAGATGCCAATATGAATTATGCTTATGGAGATGAACTTGCTATAGTTCCTTATGTTAAACATGAAATTATTGCTATTGCACCCACACATGATAGTCCTATTATATTTTTGAATTCTCCCAACTACACTATATCAGAGAAGTTTGCTCTTGTTAAGGATTATATTGATGGGTTGCCTTTTACCGTTGCACATGATAATTTTGATGACTATAATATGCATGTGCTTGCTGCTCCTACTTGCAATTATTATGATATAGGAACTACATCTCCGCCTCTTTGTGTTTCCAACATGAAAAAATTGGATGAAACTGTTTATGCTATGCATTGGCCTTTACTTTGTGTGCATGAATTGTTCTTTTATGACATGCCGATTCATAGAGAGTTAGACTTCGTCATTACATGATATATGATACTTTGTGCTCACTACTAAATTACAAATCATTGTTAATTAAAATTGGCTTTGATATACCTTGGGATCCGGGTGGATCCATTACTTGAGCACTATATGCCTAGCTTAATGGCTTTAAAGAAAGCGCTGCTAGGGAGACAACCCGGAAGTTTTAGAGTATCATTTATTTCTGTTGAGTGATTTCATATAGTTCAAAAACAAAAAAATAAAGAGGGGAACCCAAAACTTTTTCAAAAAGGAAGGTGAAAGTGATAGAGACAAGCATTGTTGAAGTGGGGGAGCTGCTTGAACTTTGTTCATGCCCATGGAAACATTGTGAATCTTGATTACAGAAACTTTTCAACAAAAGTAATTATCCCTTTGTACAATTCCTTTGTATTATTAAAATAATGTGCCAAGGTTTTCCTTTAGGATGTTTTAGATTACTTGTTGGTTTGTACGGTGCAGGACAGAAACTTTGGCTGTAGTGCGCGATTTTACGTTTTTTACTCGAACGTCAAACGGTTCTGAAACTTTTTGCAATGTCTTTCTATACAATTTTTTTCCTAATTTTGGTAGAATTTTTGGAGTACCAAAGGTATGGTGAATGTTCAGATTATTACAGACTGTTCTGTTTTAGAGAGATTCTGTTTTTGATGCATAGTTTGCTTGTTTTGACAAAACTATCGATTTATATCAGTGGATTAAGCCATGAAAAGGCTATATTATAGTATCTACAATGCAAAAATAAAATATGAATTGGTTTGCAATAGTACTTAGAGTAGTGATTTGCTTTATTATACTAACGGATCTTACCGAGCTTTCTGTTGAGTTTTGTGTGGATGAAGTGTTCGAAGATCGAGGATGTCTTGATGTGAGGAGAAGGAGGAGAGACAAGAGCTCAAGCTTGGGGCTTCCCAAGGCACCCCAAGTAAATATTCAAGGATACTCAAGCGTCTAAGCTTGGGGATGCCTCGGAAGGCATCCCATCTTTCTTCAACAAGTATCGGTATGTTTTCGGATTCGTCTCGTTCATGTGATATGTGCAAATCTTGGAGCGTCTTTTGCATTTAGTTTTCAGTTTTCTTTGATGCACCATGCTGGTATGAGATAGTCCATGGTTGATTTATAGAATGCTCCAAGTGCTTCACTTATATCATTTGAAGTTTGGATTGCCTGCTTCTCTTCACATAAAAACCACCATTGTAGAATGCTCTTTTGCTTCACTTATATTTGTTAGAGCATGGGCATATATTTTGTAGAAAGAATTAAACTCTCTTGCTTCACTTATATATATTTAGAGAGATGACAGGAACTGGTCATTCACATGGTTAGTCATAAAATCCTACATAAAACTGGTAGATAACTGAATATGATATGTTTGATTCCTTGCAATACTTTTGCGATATAAAGATGGTGATATTAGATTCATGCTAGTGGGTAGTTGTGGATTGTAGAAATACTTGTGTTGAAGTTTGCGATTCACGTAGCATGCACGTATGGTGAACCGTTATGTGATGAAGTCGGAGCATGAGGTATTTATTGATTGTCTTCCTTATGAGTGGCGGTCGGGGACGAGCGATGGTATTTTCCTACCAATCTATCCCCCTAGGAGCATGCACGTAGTACTTTGTTTTGATGACTAATAGATGTTTGCAATAAGTATGTGAGTTCTTTATGACTAATGTTGAGTCCATGGATTATACGCACTCTCACCCTTCCATCATTGCTAGCCTCTTCGGTACCATACATTGCCCTTTCTCACCTCGAGAGTTGGTGCAAACTTCGCCGGTGCATCCATACCCCGTGATACGATACACTCTATCACACATAAGCCTCCTTATATCTTCCTCAAAACAGCCACCATACCTACCTATCATGGCATTTCCATAGCCATTCCGAGATATATTGCCATGCAACTTCCATCATCATCATATACATGACTTGAGCATTTATTGTCATATTGCTTTGCATGATCGTAAGATAGCTAGCTTGATGTTTTCATGGCTTGTCTGTTTTTTTGATGTCATTGCTACGCTAGATCATTGCACATCCCGGTACACCGTCGGAGGCATTCATATAGAGTCATATCTTTGTTCTAGTATCGAGTTGTAATATTGAGTTGTAAGTAAATAAAAGTGTGATGAACATCATTATTAGAACATATTCCCATGTGAGGTTATAAAAATAAAAGAGGCCAAAGAAGCCCACAAAAAAATGAGAGAAAAAGAGAGAAAGGACAATGTTACTATCCTTTTACCACACTTGTTCTTCAAAGTAGCACCATGTTCTTCATAGAGAGTCTCATTGAGTTATCACTTTCATATGCTAGTGGGAAATTTCATTATAGAACTTGGCTTGTATATTCTGATGATGGGCTTCCTCAAATGCACGAGGTCTTCATGAGCAAGCAAGTTGGATGCACACCCACTTAGTTTGAGTTTGAGCTTTCATATACTTATAGCTCTGGTGCATCCGTTGCATGGCAATCCCTACTCCTCACATTGACATCAATTGATGGGCATCTCCATAACCCGTTGATTAGCCACGTCGATGTGAGACTTTCTCCTTTTTTGTCTTCTCCACACAAACTCCACCATCATATTCTATTCCACCCATAGTGCTATGTCCATGGCTCACACTCATGTATTGCATGAAATTTGAAAAGGTTTGAGAACGCCAAAAGTATGAAACAATTGCTTGGCTTGTCATCGGGGTTGTGCATGATTTGAATATTTTGTGTGGTGGAGATGGAGCATAGCCAGACCATATGATTTTGTAGGGATAACTTTCTTTGGCCTTGTTATTTTGAAAAGACATGATTGCTTTATTAGTATGCTTGAAGTATTATTGTCTTAATCTCAAATGATACACTATTGCCTTGAATCACTCGCGTCTTAATATTCATGCCATGATTAGATTACATGATCAAGATTATGCTAGGTAGCATTCCACATCAAAAAGTATCTTTTTTATCAGTTACCTACTCGAGGACGAGCAGGAATTAAGCTTGGGGATGCTAATACGTCTCCGTCGTATCTATAATTTTTGATTGTTCCATGTCAATATTATACAACTTTCATATACTTTCGGCAACTTTTTATACTATTTTTTGGGACTAACATATTGATCCAGTGCCCAGTGCCAGTTCCTGTTTGTTGCATGTTTTTTGTTTTGCAGTAAATCCATATCAAACGGAGTCCAAACAGGATAAAAACTGACGGAGATTTTTTCTGGAATATATGTGATTTTTGGGAAGAAGAATCAACGCGAGACGATGCCCGAGAGGACCACAAGGCAGGGGGCATCCCAGGGGGTCAGGCGCGCCCTGGGCCCTCGTGGCCACCCCGTAAGGAGGTTGATGCCCTTCTTTGTCCGCAAGAAAGCTAATATCCGTATAGAGATCGTGTTAAAATTTCAGGCCAATCAGAGTTGCGGATCTCCGGGAATATAAGAAACGGTGAAAGGGCAGAATCTGAGAACGAAGAAACAGAGAGAGACAGAGACACATATCCAATCTTGGAGGGGCTCTCGCCCCTCCCACACCATGGAGACCATGGACCAGAGGGGAAACCCTTCTCCCATCTAGGGAAAAGGTCAAGGAATAAGAAGGAGGAGGGGGGCTCTCTGCCCCTCGCTTCCGGTGGCGCCGGAACACCGCCGGGGGCCATCATCATCACCGCAATCTACACCAACACCTCCGCCATCTTCACCAACATCTTCATCACCTTCCCCCATCTATGTACAGCGGTCCACTCTCCCGCAATCCAGTGTACCCTCTACTTGAACATGGTGCTTTATGCTTCATATTAGTATCCGATGATGTGTTGCCATCCTATGATGTCTGAGTAGATTTTCGTTGTCCTACCGGTGATTGGTGAATTGTTATGATTGGTTTAATTTTGCTTGTGGTTATGTTGCTGTCCTTTGGTGCCCATCATATGAGCACGCGTGTGGATCACACCATAGGGTTATTTGTATGTTGATAGGACTATGTATTGGAGGGCAAGAGTGACAGAAACTTCAACCTAGCATAGAAATTGATGCATACGGGATTGAAGGGGGACCAATATATCATAATGCTATGGTTGGGTTTACCTTAATGAACGTTAATAGTTGCGGATGCTTGCTAATAGTTCCAATCATAAGTGCATAGAATTCCAAGTCAGGGATGACATGCTAGCACTGGCCTCTCCCACATAAAACTTGTTATCGGTCTAGTAAATTAGTCAGTTGCTTAGGGACAATTTCACAACTCCTACCACCACTTTTCCACACTCGCTATACTAACTTTATTGTTTCTTTATCTAAACAGCCCCTAGTTTTTATTTACGTGATCTTTATATATTGCAAACCTATCCGAAAACACCTACAAAGTACTTCTAGTTTGATACTTGTTCTAGGTAAAGCGAACATTAAGCGTGCGTATAGTTGTATCGATGGTCGATAGAACTTGAGGGAATATTTGTTCTACCTTTAGCTCCTCGTTGGGTTCGACACTCTTACTTATCGAAAGAGGCTACAATTGATCCCCTATACTTGTGGGTTATCAATCGTCTTACCGTACAACGCCATCCTTGGGTACCCCGCGCTGGCTCAATTCATGGCAGCTACCTATCCTACCTACAACCTCATGAATATGCTAGGGAGCAAGGGCGTCCTCACTGTGGCCGGGGACAGCAAGGAAGCCTTGGCGGCCCTCAAACTCGCCTTCATGGCCACGGCGGCAGCTTGCCCGGCCGACAAGGCCGTGCCCAGGACCAAGGGGGCTGCGCCGACCAAGAAGAAGCAGCTATTCACTCAAAGTCAAGCCAAGACGAAGCAGATATCGGTCGACGAGGACGGGGCCTCTGGCGCCACCTTTACTATAGGCGCCGACCTCGTCCCAAATCAAGAAAGGGAGTTGGTGGACTTCTTGCGGGCGAAAAAGGAAGTATTCGCTTGGGAGCCCAAGCAGCTGGTTGGGGTCTCGAGAGGAGTGATTGAGCATCATCTGAGGGTATGCCCCAACGTGCGCCCTATGAAGCAGAGGGCGAGGCGGCAATCCACGGAGAAGCAGTCTTTCATCGTTCAGGAAACCCGCAGGTTGGAAGCAGCAGGTGTCATCCGTGAAGTTCGGTACCCAGAGTGGCTGGCGAACCCGGTCGTCGTGCCAAATAAAGGAGGGAAGGGGCGCATGTGTGTCGACTTCACCAACCTCAACAAGGCTTGCCCTCAAGACCCATTCCTGCTGCCGTGCATCGACCAGATTGTCGACTCCACCATCGAGTGTGATCTGCTATGTTTCCTGGATGCGTTCTCGGGCTACAACCAGACCAAGATGGTGGTGGAAGATGTGGAGAAAATGGCTTTCTTGACCCCATGCGGGGTATACTGCTACAGTACTTGCATGCCATTCGGACTGCACAATGCAAGAGTGACCTTCCAGCGGCTGAGGCACATCGCCTTGGGGCGGCAGCTCGTGAGAAACACTGAAGCCTACGTCGATGACATTGTGGTGAAGTCTCGGGAGGCCAGAACTTTGATACAGGACCTGGAGGAAACCTTCGCGAGGCTGTGCCAGGTGGACTTGCGGCTCAACCCGGAGAAGTGCGTATTTGGTGTTCCTTCCGGCAAGCTGCTGCGCTTCGCCGTGTCCCACAGGGGGATCAAGGCCAACCCGGAGAAGGTCAAGGCAATCGAAGGCATGATCCCACCACAAAACCTCAAGGAGATGTAGAAGCTTGCAGGCTGCATGACTTCGCTGGGGCACTTCATCTCCAAGTTGGGGGAACGCGCCTTGCCGTTCTTCAAGCTGATGAAGAAGAAGGGTCTGTTCGAGTGGACCCCCGAGGCCGACCTGGCATTTCAAGACCTCAAGAGATACTTAACTAGCCTGCCGGTGATGGTGGCGCCTCGTCCTCTCAAGCCCTTAGTGCTCTACCTGTCTGCCACACCCCACTCCGCCAGCGCGGCGCTGGTGGCCCTCAGGGAGGAGCCCCAAGTCGAGGGCCAACCAAATGGAGCCGCCAAGCCGGATGAGGCAGCACAACACCAAAGCGATGCTCCTGAGACAGCGGCTGCCCTGGCTAGTCATCAAGCCCTAGAAGCTAGGGACCCGCAGGGAACACCTGAACCTCCAGGAGCCAAAAACTCTATCAGCTCTCTTGCCCTCGTCGAGCACCTAGTGTACTTCATCAGCACAGTGCTACGAGATGCGAGAGCACGATACCCCATGCCTCAGAAGCTCTTGCTCGCGCTCCTGGCGGCCTCGCGCAAGCTGCACCACTACTTCCAGGGTCACCCCATCAAGGTCGTCTCAGGTTACCCATTGGAGAGAGTGCTCAGAATCCCCAATGTTGCGGGAAGGTTCGCCGAATGGAACATCGAGATGTAAGCGTTTTACTTGGAGTTCAGCACAACTAGGGTCATCAAGGGGGCTGCACTCGTCGACTTTGTGGCAGAATGGATCAACACCCCAGAGCGCGAAGCAGGCGAGAACCGCTCCCTCTCTCTAGGGAGTGAAGCGCAGGATGGCTGGGTCATGTACCTCGATGGCGCGTTCGCACGCCAGGGTGCGGGGCCTGGAGCCGTGCTAATCTCGCCCACTCAGGACAAACTCTACTACGTCGTGCAACTCTGCTTCCAGCAAGGCGAGAAGGTCTCCAACAACATCACAGAGTACAAGGGTATCATCGCCGGCCTCAAGGCTGCGGTGGCCTTAGGGGTGAGACGCCTCACCATCAAGGGAGACTCGCAGCTCCTCGTCAACTTCTCCAACAAGGTGTACGAGCCAAAGGATGAGCACATGGAGGCATACCTCATGGAGGTGCGCAAAATGGAGAAGCAGTTCCTGGGCCTGGAGTTACAGCATGTGCCTCGTGGCACCAACAAAGAGGCTGATGACATCGCCAAAAGAGCATCCAAATGGCTACCCCAAGAGCCTGGCGTCTTCGAGGAGCGGCTCTTCAAGACTTCAGCGGCACCTCCGTATGTGGAGCCGATGCCACCTCAGGAGGAACTCCCCCAGCCACTAGCCTCGGGAGCCCCCGCCTGCGGCCCGACCTCAGGAGCGCGCCTCCTCTTAGCGCTCAAGCCTCAGGAGGGGTGCTGGATCGAGGAGTTCAGGGCGTACCTGAAGCAAGGCACGTTGCCGAAGAAGGAGGAAGACGCGGAGCGTGGGGCCCGGCAGGCTACAGCATACTGCATTCAGGACGATGAGCTATATAGGAAGCAGCCAAATGATGTTTCTCTATGATGCATTTCCAGGGAACAGGGGTATGAGGTGCTGGCTGACATACATGGCGGAAACTACGGGCACCACTCGTCGTCACGCACCCTAGTCGGCAAGGCTTTCTGCAGCGGGTTCTACTGGCCCACGGCACTCAACAACGCGGCCGAGCTGGTGAAATCCTGCGAGGCCTACCAATTCCATGCCAAGCAGATCCACCAACTGGCTCAGGACCTCTAGACTATGCCGCTCTCATGGCCGTTCATGGTCTGGGGGCTGGATATCCTGGGCCCATTCCCTCGAGGGCTTGGAGGTTACCGCTACCTCTACGTCGCCATCGACAAATTCACGAAGTGGGACGAAGTGGAAGTCGTTCGCACCATCCCAGCTGGGTCAGCATTCAAGTTCATCAAGGGCCTCGTAAGCTGATTTGGGGTCCCTAATCGTATCATCACCGATAATGGCTCACAGTTCACTAGCACTCTCTTCAAAACATATTGTGCTAACCTTGGGACACAGATCTGCTACGCCTCCGTGGCGCACCCCAGGAGTAACGGCCAGGCGGAACGCGCCAACGCGGAAGTTCTGAGGGGTCTCAAGACAAGGACCTTCAAGAAGAAGCTCGAGGCCTGCATCAGAGGCTGGCATGACGAGCTCCATTCTGTGTTGTGTTCCATCCGCACCATTGCCACCAGGCCGACAGGCGAGACTCTGTTCTTCCTCGTCTACAGAGCAGAAGCGGTTCTCCCACACGAGGTCAGGCATCGCTCCGCGTGGGTCCTGGCATTTGATGAAACACAGCAGGACGCCATGCGGGGGATGGACCTCGTGTTGGGGGAGGAACGCTGCCGTGAAGCCTTGCTCTGAGCTGCGAGGTACCATCAGGCTCTGCGACGGTACCACTGCCGCAGTGTCCGCCCCAGGACGCTCGAGGCGGGTGATTGAAAGTGCAACTATCCCTAGGTTGTTTTGGTAATTCCTAACAACATATAGCTCATTGAGCTAATGCTATTCCAAGATTAATATTTCAGGAAAAGCTCAATGAATGGCATGGCATGGATCAGGAAAGTGGACCCCTCAAAATACTAAGGACAAAAAGATTGGCTCAAGCTCAAAGCTCAAGACTCTACATTTTATATTTTAGTGATCCAAGATCACATTGAGTCTATAGGAAAAGCCAATACTATCAAGGAGGGATGAGGTGTTGCTTGATGAGGTTCTTGCATCATAGTGCTTAGTGATATGCTCCAAAACCCTCAACTACCTTCCCACATCCACATATGACCTAAACCAAAAGTCAAACTCGGCCCCACCGATTCTTCTATCCGGCGCCACCGAGTTCAGATGTCATAGCCACTGCCACAAACCCTAGGCAAATCGGTTTCACCGATAGGGATCTCGGTCTCGAGATGGGATTGTAATCTCTCTATGTATGTCCATTACCAAAATCGGTCCCACCGAGATTCAGCAATCGGTACTACCGAGATTACAATGCAAACTTTCTGGTTAGCTTATTACCAAAATCGGTCCCACCGAGTTTGTGTAATCGGTATCACCAAGTTTGCCTGACCAACTCTCTGGTTAGCTTATTACCAAAATCTGTCCCACCGAGTTTGTGTAATCGGTGACACCGAGATTACGTTATGCCCTAACCCTAACCATATCGGTCCTACCGAGTTGCATCTCAGTCCCACCAAAAATCCTAACGGTCACTAGGTTTGCTAAATCGGTCCGACCAAGTTTCTCAATTCGGTCTCACTGAGATTGGTAAATTGTGCGTAACTGTTAGTTTTTGTGTGGAGGCTATATATACCCCTCCACCCACTCTTCATTCGTGGAGAGAACCATCAGAACATACCTACACTTCCAATACACATTTTCTGAGAGAGAACCACCTACTCATGTGTTGAGGCCAAGATATTCCATTCTCACCATATGAATCTTGATCTCTAGCCTTCCCCAAGTTGCTTTCCACTCAAATCTTCTTTCCACCAAATCCATATCCTTTGTGAGAGAGTTGAGTGTTGGGGAGACTATCATTTGAAGCACAAGAGCAAGGAGTTCATCATCAACACACCATTTGTTACTTCTTGGAGAGTGGTGTCTCCTAGATTGGCTAGGTATCACTTGGGAGCATCCAACAATATTGTGGAGTTGAACCAAGGAGTTTGTAAGGGCAAGGAGATCGCCTACTTCGTGAAGATATACCGCTAGTGAGGCAAGTCCTTCGTGGGCGATGGCCATGATGGGATAGACAAGGTTGCTTCTTCATGGACCCTTCATGGGTGGAGCCCTCCGTGGACTCGCGCAACCGTTACCCTTCGTGGGTTGAAGTCTCCATCAATGTGGAGTGTACGATAGCACCACCTATCGGAACCACGACAAAAACATCTGTGTCTCCAATTGTGTTTGAATTCTCCAAACCCTTCCCTTTACATTCTTGCAAGTTGCATGCTTTACTTTCCACTGCTCATAGACTCTTTGCATGCTTGCTTGAATTGTGTTAAGATTTCTTGACTTGTGCTAAGATAGCTAAAATCTGCCAAAGACTAAAATTGGGAAAAAGGATAGATTTTAATTGGTCAAGTAGTCTAATCACCCCCCTCTAGACATACTTTCGATCCTACAAGTGGTATCAGAGCTTTGGTCTCCATTTGCTTTGATTTCCATAGCTTTTGGTGGTCATAGCCTTGGTTTCACAACCTAGGAGAGTATGGCATCTAGCGAGGGAAATTATCACCGTAGAGGTCCTTACTTTGATGGTACTAATTTTGCTAGTTGGAAGCATAAGATGAAAATGCATATTCTTGGACATAACCCCACCGTTTGGGCTATTGTGTGTGTTGGCTTGCAAGGTGAATTCTTTGATGGGAGAGAACCGAATCGTGAAGCTACCGCGGAAGAGTTGAAGATGCTACAATACAATGCTCAAGCTTGTGATATCCTCTTCAATGGATTGTGCCCCGAAGAATTCAACAAAATCAGCCGTCTTGAGAATGCAAAGGAAATTTGGGATACTTTGATTGATATGCACGAAGGTATCGACTCCGTCAAGGAATCCAAGTTGGAAGTGCTTCAAAGTCAACTTGACAAGTTCAAAATGAAGGATGGTGAAGGTGTCGCTGAAATTTACTCTAGGCTTGCTCTTATCACAAATGAGATTGCCGGCTTAGGAAGTGAAGAGATGACCGACATATTCATCATCAAGAAGATCCTAAGAGCCTTGGATGGAAAATATGATACTGTGTGCAAATTGATTCAAATGATGCCCAATTACAAAGATCTCAGGCCAACGGAAGTCATTGGAAGAATTGTTGCTCATGAGATGTCACTCAAGGATAAGGAGGAACTTCACAACAAATCAAGTGGTGCTTAAAAAGCCTCATGCGAAGCCCCCACATCATCAAGTGAGAAACAAACCTTCAATGAAGAATTGAGCTTAATGGTGAAGAACTTCAACAAATTCTACAAGAGTATAAGCAAAGAGAGAAACTCCAAGTCAAGGTCCTACAATGACAAAAGATCTTCTAGTCGAGAGCAAAACTGCTACAATTGTGGAAGGCCCGGACACTATTCCAACGAGTGTACGGCACCCCACAAAAGAAGAGAAGATTCTCCAAAAAGAAGTAGAAGAGAAGAATCACCACCTAGAGAAAGAAGGAGTAGAGATGATCGTTATGAACGAAGACCGTCATGGAGAAGCAAGGATTCGGAAAGAAAGGACAAGTCATCAAGGAGCTACACAAAAAGAAGACATCAAGCTAATGTTGGTGAATGGGTATCCGGCTCCAACTCCGACAATGACTCCGAGAGAAGCTATCACTCCGACTCCAAATATACTCACGATGAAGGTGTTGCCGGTCTAGCACTTGTGTCAACCAACTCCTACGACATATTTGATTCACCAAATGAAGGAATTGGAAGATGCTTCATGGCCAAATGTCCAAAGGTATCACACCCCGAGTATGTTGATTTCAATAGTGATGAAGATGACTTGTTAGGTGATGATGATTTACTTGTTGACAACTATAGTAATGAATACTATGATGAAACGTCAATTAATCATGCTAATCAAGATGAAACGAATGACAATGATAAGGAGAAGATTGAGTCTCTAACTAAAGAACTAAACACTCTTAAGTTAGCTCATGAAACTATCTTAGGAGATCATCGAGAACTTTTAACGACTCATGAGAAATTACATTTTGAGAAGCTCAATCTTGAGCAAGACCATGAGTTCTTAAAGGCAATCAACGATGATCTTCGCAAGAAAAGTCCTTCTTACATTGCCAAGTGTTTACTCTTATCCACTTACATGCCTCAAGTCAAGTCTAGTAACAAGAACAAGAAGGATTCTTCTTCTAGTAGTAACAATAATCATGCTAAATCCAATATTGTTGCTTCTAGTAGTTCTCTTGATTCCACTAATGATTCTCTTAGCCAAGTTACACTTGAGCAAGAAAATAGCTTATTGAAGGGAATCATAGGGAAAGGTGTTTACAAGAGCCTTGCCGGGAGTAAGCAATTCGAGCAAATTGTACGCAAGCAAGGAACGCACCGGAAGAATCAAGGTATCGGTTTTGAACGAAAGTTCAATGCCAATGGAGTTGAGTGGGAAGAAGATCAATACCCGAAGACGAAGTTTGTTCCTCAACAAGAGAAGTATGATCCTACTTCTTCCAAAGGGACACAAGCTCAAGATGATCTTCCACCACAAGACCACAAGCAAAAAGGCAAGGACAAGCTTCAAGAGGAAATTGATGCATTTGAAGAAGCTCCTAAGGCCTTGGTCAAGTGGGTTCCCAAGACTACATCAAGTTCCACTTCATCAAGTACAACTACAACTCCAAGGATTCCCATCAAGATGGTGTGGATCCCAAAGAAGAAGAACTAGAGAGTTCTTGAGGGTGACTCCGCCAACATACTTCACTCTTATCATTTTGGCAAGAACAAGTGCAATCAACTTCCACATCTTGCACTAGTTCAAGGAGTCACAAACCCTCTTGTTGGTAAGACAAGGGAGAAGGTAACCTAATGCTCTCATAGACATCATCTTGTGTGTGCATCACTCTATGTCTATGGATATCCTTGTTTGTTCCTTGTGGGACTAACCCGTGTAGGTATTGAAAGTGCAACTCACTCCAAAGGATAGCTCCAAATGATCTACATCAACATTGAGCATCCACATCTTCAACATCTACATGAAGTCATCATCAACAAAACCCAAGGTTAGTTCATCCCTCTTAGGGGGGGATCTCACATCTAGGGGGAGCTTTACTCTAAGAATTGAGCTAAAGCAACTCTAATGGTGTGAAAACAACAACGCTCTATGTAAAAGTGGTAACCCCACTTGTGCTTAAACGATGAGTATGACCTATGATCAAATGTTCTCATTTGACTCCTAAGTCAATATACTCATATATAGATGACCTAGTCATCGCCAATTGCTTGATAGATGCTAGAATTGGTTGTGCATGCTTTGCCACATATTTAAATTGCCATTTTATTGTGTGAGCATGTTGGTTGCATAATTTACTCATTCAAGGACATCCACTTGTTGTTTTGATTGATTGGTTTCTTTTTTCTCTTGCCAAGTGGATGGACAAGAATGCCTAAGAACCTTCTCTAGCTATCTATGCTTTTCTCGTCTCAAACTCTATTCATGCTACATCACAAAATTTGATCAAGTCAGATTTGAACCACTTTTGTGAGGAGCACTCGGAGTCCCCGATTCGTCATAGACTTAAACTTCCAAAACTTCTTTGTGTGTTTCGGTCTGACCGATTCACCCATTTCGGTCATACCGAGATCACTAAGTCGACCTAGGTTTTCAATCTCGGTGCAACAGATTTGAACTTTTCGGTCACACCGAGTTGCAGCAACTGCTTGCAGTTATGCATCTCGGTGCCGCCGAGTTGTTACACTCGGTCACACCGACATGGTCGGGCTATATATACCCACGTGCAAAATTTTGGAAATTTTCTCCGAACTCTTTCGCCCGCGCTTAGCCCGCTCTGCCTCCAGGGTCTCCGGATCGTCCTCCTTGTCACCAATTGCCTCCAGCCGCTGGTCTCCGCCGCCGTCAATGGGAATCATCCCTTCCATTGCCGCTGTAGCGAGTTCATCGCCGAACTAGGGTATGAACTTGATCACTGTGCTATCCTTATCTGATTCCTAGCACATTGTGTTCGCCATGAATCTTGCCACGATTGAAACTATCTTATCCAGTCAAAAACACTCCGTAGATTAGAGATGATTTGAAAATTTAGGGTTAGGTTTCCGCTGAAACCATCTTGGACCAACTGAGTTGTGGAACTCGGTACCACCGATTCGGCTCAGGCCATTGCACATGTGATTCTCGGTCTGACCGAGAATTGAAAATCAGTGTGACTGAGTTCAGGACTTTGTGAAACCCTAGCAGTCTCGGTGCCACCGAACTGTGACTCGATCTGACCGAGTTCACTAGTTTAGGTTCCAACAGCTGCTTCGGTATCACCGAGTTTACAAATCGGTTGATCCGAAATGCTTTCTGAGGAAAACTAAAACTAAGTTTTTGATTCATTCTTTTGCAAAAACCTCTGTATTTTGTGATGCTCATCCACTCTACCTCATCTATAATCTATTCACAGGGTCAGCTGTCAGAGATTGCATTATGTCTGATCAAAGTGACAGTCAGAACAAGTCAGAGGAGCAGGTTCACATGAGTGAGGGCACTAGTCCCTCTAGCAGCTCAGATGATGGAAGCAGGAGCACACCCAGCAACTTGCCAAAAGCTGCCACCAGGGCCAGAAAGAAGAAAACATCTGAATCTGAGGATGAAGACTATGTGGCAGTTGAGGATGAGGCCACTTCCAAGAAGAAAGTGATTAAAAAGGAATATAGCACTGCTACTGGAACTAAGCCAGGTCTGAAGAACAAGAGGCCAGCAGGAAGACAGCCAATGTCTAAACCTAGGAAAGTTGCCACAGGTGAGAAAATGGAGCTCACTCTTGAACCCAAGGAAGCTGGAGATGGCAAGAAGAGGAAAGAGAGGGTCAAGAAGACCATGGCTAGAGTAATTGGAAAGCCATCTATGATGAGAGACTTTGAAGAGGAAGAGGAAGAAGATGCTGCACCAGCACCTAAGGCATAGAAACTTATGGGAGATGCCATAAGATCAGGGGCTGCTTCATCTAAGCCCAAAGAAGCTCCCAAGCCAGCCGCTCCAAAACCCAAAACTGCACCAAAGAGGAGTACCAGGAACATTCCAGCTGCTGAGAAAAACAAGGCCTCAGTGCCTGAAACTGTTGCTGAAGAAGAAGATGATGAGACACATGTTTTGAGGAAGTTAAAGCCAAAAATTCCTAATCATAATGATGCTCATCCTGTAGCAGAAAACATGAAGATCAGGAAGGACTCATGATTGAGGCTATGGAGAGAGTCAGATCCATATGCCACTAGAAGGAGAATTGATGTGGACTACAGGTTCCATACCAAAGAACAGCAGGATTTTTATGAGACAGTGTTGCTTGACAAGAAACCAATAGTATGTGACATGAGATGGGTCAACTGGGAGTACATCAAGGAGAATGAAGAACACTATCCAGGAGTATATGATAGTTTCAAGGCTTGTGGAGTTGATGAGTTTGTGGCTCAAAAGCTCACAAAGTGGAATGATGAGCTTATCATGCAGTTCTACTCCACAGCTCACTTCTACCCAGATGGCAAGATAGTCTGGATGTTTGAAGGCACTAGATACCAGTCAATAGTAGCAGAATGGGCTCAATTGATCAATGCTCCTAAGGAGAATGAAGATGACTTGGATGTCTATGCTAAGAAGAAGAAGGATCACAACTCCATGGCTAGCATGTACAAGGAGATTCCTGATGCAGATCTTGAGCCTCTCCAATTTGGATCAGTGAAACACCTGCTATCAGGACTGCCTACTATCAATTGGATCCTCAGGCACATTCTTCTGCCCAAGTCTGGTGATCACAGAATGATCAGAGGCCACTCCATCAATCTGCTACATATATTTGATGTGCCACAAAAGTTCAAGGTCATGAGTCTTATAGTTGAAACTATCAAGAGGACAGCTGCTGACCAAAAGAGAAGCTATGGATATGCACCACAGATCCAGGAGTTGATTAACTCCAAGATGGGCACTGGCACATACTTGTTGGACAAGGAGCACATGCCTATCTATCCAGACTTTAAGGACAACCAAGTGGTTATGAATGAGGATGAACCATCTTCTGTGCATGCTCAAGCAAAGAGGGAGAAGGCAAAGGCTGAGAAAGCTGCAAAGATGCCAACCATGGAAGAGGCATCTCAGTATCTTCTGAAGAGCAAGCAAGATCAACTTGGCTACTTGATTGCCTCCACTCTAAGGATTGAGAAAGGGCTGGCCACCCTAACTCAAAACTAGGAGAGCTTGGAAAGGATCGTGGAGCAGAAGTTCTATGACATGGATGTGAAGGTAACTGAGATCCAGTCTGTTGTGGAGCAACTTCAGGATGATATGCAGGAGAGGAAGGGCAAGACAACCACTGAGGCATTTGCCAGAGTGCCTAGAGCATAGAGATCTACTGCAGTGCCTATTCCAGACACCAGAGCAACTTCATCTGCACCAGCTACAGCTTCAGTGCCACCAGCTCCAGCACCTACTCCACCAGCTCCATCTACATTGACTGGAGCCTTCGTTCTTGGAGTTCTCCGGACACCACCACCTAAAGACCAAGCCTGAGAGACGATTTAGTGCTATGCATTTTCTATGAACTTTTTGGTAACTTGTTGCCAAAGGGGGAGAAAAATGTATAGATCATAGGCTTCGAGAGAGAGTGTTGCTTTTTTATTCTCTCTTGCTTTGGTGGTTGAACTTTATTTGCTTGATTGAGATACTTTCTGTTTGTGTGATACTTGGATGATCATTTGTGTTTGATCATATGCTACATTAATGCTTGTTGGATGACATTATCATTTTATCCCTATATGATCATTCACTTTGCTTGGTGATGAGTGCATGTATTTAATTATTATCATTTTGAGCACTCCACCGAGATGTATGTGACATGGAAGAGTAACCCATGAGCCTAACTCTCTGTGCATTTGCAGTCCAAAGCAAATCATAAACTATGCACAAATTTAGGGGGAGCTCTTGCTTTTCACATACTTCTCAAAGCGACAATGTTTTTCACACTTATTATCATTCGTCGAAGCTTTGATCTATATGTTGTCATCAATTACCAAAAAGGGGGAGATTGAAAGTGCAACTATCCCTAGGTGGTTTTCGTAATTCCTAACAACATATAGCTCATTCAGCTAATGCTATTCCAAGATTAATATTTCAGGAAAAGCTTAATGAATGGCATGGCATGGATGAGGAAAGTGGACCCCTCAAAATACTAAGGACAAAAAGATTGGCTCAAGCTCAAAGCTCAAGACTCTACATTTTATATTTTAGTGATCCAAGATCACATTGAGTCTATAGGAAAACTAATACTATCAAGGAGGGATGAGGTGTTGCTTGATGAGGTTCTTGATTCATAGTGCTTAGTGATATGCTCCAAAACCCTCAACTACCTTCCCACATCCACATATGACCTAAACCAAAAGTCAAACTCGGCCCCACCGATTCTTCTATCCGGCGCCACCGAGTTCAGATGTCATAGCCACTGCCACAAACCCTAGGCAAATCGGTTTCACCGATAGGGATCTCGGTCTCACCGAGATGGCATTGTAATCTCTCTGTGTATGTCCATTACCAAAATCGGTCCCACCGAGATTGAGCAATCGGTACTACCGAGATTACAATGCAAACTTTCCGGTTAGCTTATTACCAAAATCGGTCCCACCGAGTTTGTGTAATCGGTCTCACCAAGTTCACCTGACCAACTCTCTGGTTAGCTTATTACCAAAATCGGTCCCACCGAGTTTGTGTAATTGGTGACACCGAGATTACGTTATGCCCTAACCCTAACCATATCGGTCCTACCGAGTTGCATCTCAGTCCCACCAAAAATCCTAACGGTCACTAGGTTTGCTAAATCGGTTCTACCGAGTTTCTCAATTCGGTCTCACCGAGATTGGTAAATTTTGTGTAACGGTTAGTTTTTGTGTGGAGGCTATATATACCCCTACCCCCACTCTTCATTCGTGGAGAGAGCCATCAGAACATACCTACACTTCCAATACACATTTTCTGAGAGAGAACCACCTACTCATGTGTTGAGGCCAAGATATTCCATTCTCACCATATGAATCTTGATCTCTAGCCTTCCCCAAGTTGCTTTCCACTCAAATCTTATTTCCACCAAATCCATATCCTGTGAGAGCGGGAGTTGAGTGTTGGGGAGACTATCATTTGAAGCACAAGAGCAAGGAGTTCATCATCAACACACCATTTGTTACTTCTTGGAGAGTGGTGTCTCCTAGATTGGCTAGGTGTCACTTGGGAGCCTCCGACAATATTGTGGAGTTGAACCAAGGAGTTTGTAAGGGCAAGGAGATCGCCTACTTCGTGAAGATCTACCGCTAGTGAGGCAAGTACTTCGTGGGCGATGGCCATGATGCGATAGACAAGGTTGCTTCTTCGTGGACCCTTCGTGGGTGGAGCCCTCCGTGGACTCACGCAACCGTTATCCTTCGTGGGTTGAAGTCTCCATCAATGTGGATGTACGATAGCACCACCTATCGGAACCACGACAAAAACATCAATGTCTCCAATTGCGTTTGAATTCTCCAAACCCTTCCCTTTACATTCTTGCAAGTTGCATGCTTTACTTTCCGCTGCTCATAGACTCTTTGCATGCTTTCCTGAATTGTTTTAAGATTGCTTGACTTGTGCTAAGATAGCGAAAATCTGCCAAAGACTAAAATTGGGAAAAGGATAGATTTTTAATTGGTCAAGTAGTCTAATCACCCCCCTCTAGACATACTTTCGATCCTACAGTGATCTTGTCCTGAGGTGGGTGCTCTCTAGGGAAGGGCTGCACAAGCTCTCACCCATGTGGGAGGGCCTGTTTCGGGTCGCCCACGTCTCTAGTCCTGGCGCAGCGCGCCTGGAGATGCAAGACGGGATCCCCATCCAGAACGCCTGGCACATCCAACACCTCCGGAAGTTCTACCCATGAAGCAAGGCCTAGTGCCTATGAAGCATGGCCTAGTGCCTGTGAAGATCTCCACTCGTGACACTCTCACGTAATAATGAGTGGGGCTGTACACGCCCCGGAGTCTCAGGAGTGCCGCCCTCGGGGCTCGGGGACTCCCTCCCACGTCTTAGTGGCAGAACTTAGCTCCGCGCTGGTGAGAAGACAAGAAGACTAGACTAGGTGTCAGACGCGGCTTTTCATTTGCTTTCCGCAGTTGGCTTGCCCCTTTTTTAGTGAGAATTTGCTTTCTGGTGTTCCTTGCTGGCCTGGTTCCATTGCCTTTGTGCCTCCTTCTCTGCTCTTGGTTCCTCATTTTTAGACTCGTACTCTCCCTCGCATGCCTCGCGAGAGGGCTGGACAGGTGCCCTCGTGAGCGCTTTCGTTTTGTGCCATCGTGAGCGCTTTCGCTTCCCTGTTTTTTGCAAGGCACCCTCGCTCGAGTTCGCAAGCTGCTGCACCCCTCTTAATCCATGCCCCTCGGGTACCACGATGCGAAACACTGGGTCATGGCCGGCAGTGCCTGCGACCAGGATTCGGAAGAATAAGAATTCCCTAACGAATTTTTGCAGTCCCCAGACGCCTTCCGAGCACAGGAGGCCTCGCCAGGCACTGGGGAACACGCACCTCGCGAGGCCGAAACTACTTCAGGCACATCAAGCTAAGTTATTCCTACGCGCATACATGAAATGTTGACGCCGCAACACAACACAACACAACAAAACACAGGAGCGGTAAACATAGCATAGCCACTTGGACATCATAGTTGTTGCACGCCCCAGCGGGGCCCCATGCTTGTCTCTCTTAATGCACGAAGGAAAAGAAGAACGAAACAAAAGCGGCACGTGCTCCCGCCGCAGGTCGCGAGAAAGGGCCCATGGTGCTCTCCTGAGCTCAGCCAGACCCCTCCTCATGCTTCACTGAAGCGCGGCGACGAGACGACCCGCTGCCACCTTCGAAGCGGGCGCGGCGGCTGGTCGTAGCCGCTGCTGCTGGAGCTGTCACCGAAAGAAGAGTCACCGTAGTTGGATGAGCCATGGCCGGCGCCAAGGGCGAGCACGCCTTCACTCTCGCTGCAGCCATCGCCAAGGCAGAGCACCTCACCGCCGTCGTTGTCCTCGGGGCAGCACCCGACGCGGCGGCCATCTTCCCGGAACACCCTCACATAGAGGGTCGTGTTGCCATCGTACTTGAAGTGGAGGGAGCACTGTCGGCCCAGGCCGCGCATGGGCAAACGTTTGCTAGCCGCGGGCCAGGGCTACGTTGCCTGGGGAAGAGACCTCGACCACGACCCACGAGGCCTTGTTGCAGCTGCCGTCCGCCTGCAGCCAGAAACTGCCTGGACAAGTGGCTGGCAGCTCGCCCGGAAAGAAGCGCGGGAGCTGAAGCCAAGTGCCGGCCGGGTTCTCTGACCACACGATGAACTCAGGCAGCACTTCCGTAGAGTGGAAGTGCGGCCTGGGCGGCCGCGCGACCATGGCACGCCTCCCTTCATCGACGGGGCTCCCACAACTCAGACGACCACCACCACGCGAAGAGGCGCCACCGTGACCATGAGGGGCTGCGACGGGGGTCATGGTGTCCTCGCAGGGACGGACGTGCCCCCTCTTGGGCAGCAGTGAGCCAGGCCCCTCCTGGCGAGCCTTCCCCTTCTCCGCAGCCGAGAGCCTCTTCACAGGTGCCATGGGTGTCGCTGCCGGCAACGAAGCGAGGAAGAAGAAGGAGCGGGAGGAGCAAAGGAAGAGATGGGTGACAGGGGCTCCACCCCCCCCCCCCTCTTCCCATTTATAGCCAAGGGGAGGCCAACCACCGGCCTCCACGATCTAAGGTAATGATGGTCTTTTTCTACATGCAGCAAGGACTAGTCAAGTTGGGCAGTTGCCAAGGCGACGAGGGGAAGCAGAGACGCCCACGTCCAATCAATCACCACGCGTCAAACAAGGCCGTAGGCTGTCGGGGCCCGCGGAGCTCCGCACTTGTCCTTTGCCTTCACCTCGAAGCCAAGCTCGAGCGTGCCTTGGGCCTGGGGGCTACTGTCGGCGTTCTAGGAATGGGGGTCCCCAGACTTGCCTGCCTGCGGCCCGCGGCATGGCTCCACCAGCGGCCCTGTATGGCCCATCTTCACCAGCAAACACTCAAAACCCTCACGAGGGGCCAAGCCTCGCGAGGTGGACGGTGCAAGACCTCCTCAGGGGCGGCCTCACCAGGCCGACTCACAAGGGGTGGTGAGATCAAGGCAAGGGCCACCTCGCGAGGTTCCTGTGACGCAAGCCATGACGGCGGGCGCCAGGTGGGCGCCAGCGCGCGCACTGTCCTCATTTCCTCTTTGGTGCTAAAGAGGCAGGCGCAGGCGAGGAGTCTCGAGGCATCAAGAAAATGTTTCCATATTGGTGCAATAAGACCAAGACCAGTAGGACAGCAGGACGGAGGTCACTGTGGAGCCCAAGACGGTGTCACCACCAGAGCCTTTGGCAGGCGAAGACTACTTTTGTCAGGATAGCTTGTACGAGTTGTCCCCCTTCGAATTGGCCGTTGTGGGATCCCTTCCCGCCTGATATTTGGGAAGAGGACCCGGGCCTCCATATATATAGGACTAGCCACCACCGTAGACAGTGGATCTGACCATGGACCAGATCCATTCCACCACCTCACTCACCAAGCACAAGAGCACCTCTCTTCAGGAGGTTGTTCTTCCCTTGTAACTGTTCATCCTCATCCCAAGAGGCAATCCACCACACCAAACTGGAGTAGGGTATTACACCACATCAGTGGCCCGAACCAGTATAAACTCTTGTGTCTCGTGTTCTTTGGGTTCGTCGAGCTAGGCCATGAGATCATGGAGTGATCGAGCTAGAGAGGGGGAGAGATCTTCGTGCGCACCCCAGTGTTCGAACCTTAAGGGTTTTGCCAGAACCCGACATCCGATAATTTCCTTGAGACAAAGTATTGACTTCAAGAAGAACTGGAGACGGAGAGGATCGAGCGAGAGTTGAACCCCACTAGGAAGATCGTCAATGACAAGGTTGCCCTTGTTGTCCTTCGACTTGACGAGCACCTCGATGATGACTTGGGATACATCACCCGCCTGCGCGGCGCCATTGGGAGGATTTATAAGGAGCTACGGCTCAGCGAGTCCATTCAGATGGATCTGGAGTCCATGATGACTCGACTGAATGAAATCCTGGCCAGAGTGCATGTCGGAGTAAATAACCATGCGTAGCCTAGCCGGCTCCCCCTGGCCCTTCTGAAAAAATTACGAGCCGATCCAGCCCTCAAGAATCCAAGACATGGGGCCGCCTTCCCCTTGCCGGTTGTCTCCCAGGCCGGCTATCGGAAGGCAACCCGACTTTAGCCCTCATGAAGAAAGTCGCGGGAGGGCCGGCTCCGAGAAGCCGGCCACGGGAAGGCCGACTCCAAGAAGCCGGCTCCCACAAAGAGGTCAAGATCGTACCCTCGAAGTCTGCATCCACATGACGGTGATGTGACGGGGCGTGGCTACAGTAAAGCCTGCCACCCCCGAATCCCGGAGCACGCCTGGCACAGTGCACCATACGGGTGGCCATGACCCGTCCGGCGCGGCACTGTTGCCATGTTGACCCTGATGTCATCCATGACGGGCTGCCAGCGCGGCCCACGGGCGGTGGGCCCCTTCGGGCAGAGAGACACCCGAAGGCGGCCAGGCCTCCCCCAGTCGGCCCAAGACAGAGCCGGATCCCCACAGCCGGCTTGCCACCTCCCTCGAAGAAGACGCCCCATTAAGGAGACAAGACGCGGTGAGGCTACAGCGATCACCCGCCGGACGGCAGCACTGTAGCCACGCCCACCTCGGCGAAGCCCTTATCACCAGGATTGAGCAACAGAAACCAGCCGCCGACAAGGCCCTGGATGGTGGGGCCTGCCTATCGACCAAGGAGCCGGCAGCTGGCGGGACCCACCAGCCGGCGGGCCCCAGCAGCCGGCGCAGAAGCCGGCGAGTGTAGACACAGACGGCTGGGCCCCACGCCCAGCCGGATTACCATTGTATCCCCGGGGGGTAGGCCTATATAAACCCCCTGGGGCACCCATGCAAAGGGTGGATCCCTGCTAGTTTTAGACACCGCATAGGGAGGAGAAGAGAGCGAGCAGTGCCCTTCTTCTTCCTCTCGCCAAACAGCTCACGGAGCATCGTGTAGCCACTTGTTCATCTAGTGATCAAGGGGAGACCCCGCAGAGCAGCAGTAGGGGTGTTATCTCCACGAAGAGCCCCAAAGCTGGGTAAGATTCTCCGGCGTGCATGTCTTCGCCTCATCCCGCTTCCAGGCACCGGCGACGTCTTATTGGCTCCCACAATGATAAGCCACCCGTTGGCATATGTCACACCTACCACCCGATATTTGGTGCCCACCGTGGGGCCAGGTGCACCGTCGCCCGGAGACCTGTTCTGCACGGGAACCCTCTTCCTCCCCAGCGAGCGTAGCCAGCCCGGCACGCCCGATGGCGCTTGCCACGACGCGGTGCAAGGCGTCACCAACGTCTGCGCAGCGAGCGGCCTCGCCGATCTCCTTGACAAGACCCTCATCTCCGAGGAGCTCGCCTCTGACGCGGGCACCGACCACCTCGTCAACCTCCTCGGCCAGAACAGGTGGAGAAGAGATAGCCCGGCTTCTGGCGGCCGGCTTCATTATGGAAGTTTTCTTTCCAGAATGGCTCGCTAACCCGGTCCTCGTGTTAAAGAAGAATAACAAGTGGCGCATGTGCATAGACTACACGAGCCTCAACAAGGCCTGCCCCAAAGATCCCTTTGCCCTGCCAAGGATTGATCAAGTGATAGACTCCACGGCCGGATGCGAGCTGTTGAGTTTCTTGGATGCTTACTCAGGGTACCACCAGATAAAGTTAGATCCGGCAGACCGCCTGAAGACCGCCTTCATCACGCCATTCGGAGCCTTTTGCTACCTGACTATGACATTCGGCTTGAGAAATGCCGGTGCCACTTTTCAGCGTTGCATGGAGAAGTGCCTCCTCAAGCAGCTCGGCAGAAATGCCCACGTCTACGTAGACGACATTGTGGTGAAGACGGAGAAGCGCGGCACCTTGCTGGAAGACCTCAAGGAAACATTTGAGAACCTACGCCGGTTCCAAATCAAGCTCAACCCCGAGAAATGCGTGTTCGGAGTGCCAGCCGGCCAGCTCCTAGGCTTCCTGGTCTCCGAACGCGGCATCGAATGCAACCCAGTAAAGATCTAGGCCATTGAAAGAATGGCGATTCCCACCAAACTTCGAGACGTCCAGAAGTTCACCGGATGCTTGGCCTTCCTGAACCGCTTCATCAGCCGGCTCGGAGAGAAAGCTCTCCCCCTCTACTGCCTCATGAAGAAGAACACTCACTTCGAGTGGAATGACCAAGCCGACCAAGCTTTTCACGAGCTGAAGAAGATGCTGGCCACGCCGCCTGTCCTGGCGGCGCCGACTGAGAAAGAGCCCATGCTCCTCTACATTGCCGCAACCAGCCGGGTGGTCAGCACCGTCATCGTAGTCCAACGCCCAGAAGAGGACTGAGCCTAGCTGGTCCAGAGGTCGGTGTACTATTTGAGCGAGGTGTTTTCTACCTCGAAGCAGAACTACCCGCACTACCAGAAGATGTGCTATGGCGTGTACTTCGCCGCCAAGAAGCTGAAGCCCGACTTCCAAGAGCATCCCATCACGGTCGTATGCACCGCCTCGCTGGCCGAGATCATAGGCAGCCGGGATGCATCCGGCCGGGTGGTGAAATGGGCCATAGAGCTGGCCCCTTACACGATCTTCTACCAGCTTCGCACCGCCATCAAGTCCCAAGCATTGCCCGACTTCCTCGTCGACTGGGCCGAGACCCAGTACCTGCCGCCAGCTCCCGACTCCACTCATTGGCGCATGCACTTCGATGGGTCCAAGATGCGCACCGGCTTGGGAGCCGGCGTCATCCTCACCTCTCCCAAAGGCGACAAGCTCATATACACGCTGCAAATTCACTTTGCCGCCTCCAACAACGCGGCCGAGTACGAGGCGCTTATACACGGGCTCCGGCTTGCTAAAGAGCTCGGCATTCGCCGGATCCTATGTTATGGCGACTCGGACTTGGTGGTCCAGCAATCATCCGGCGACTGGGATGCCAAGGACGCAAATATGGCAAGCTACCACTTCCTCGTTCAGCAGATCAGTGGGTATTTTGACGGATGCAAGTTCCTCCACATACCACGAGCCGACAACGAGCCAACTGATGCCCTGGCTCGAATAGGCTCCACTCGGCAAGCAATACCAATCGGTGTCTCTCTACAACGCCTCCTCAAGCCGTCTATCAAGCCGTCTCCAGAGTCCGATTCCATCTTCGTACCGCCTGACCCCGATACAGCCGGGCCTGGCTCGAAGAACCAAGAAGGTGACCCGGGGACTTCGATACTCGGCCAGGGGACATCAGCAGGCGGCTCGGGGACTTCCGTAGTTACGCCCGACCCGGGGACTGCCACACCCGGCTCGGGGACTGCGGTAGTCGGCCCGGAGACTGCACCAACACAACAGGCGGCAGTCGACTCCAACATTTCACCACCTAGCCCGCCTGCCCTGGTCGCAGTAGCCGCATTGGCAATAGAAGAAGTCGCAGCTCCATCATGGGCTCAGTCCATTCTCAACTTCCTAATAAACCAAGATCTGCGGGCTGACGAAACAGAGGCAAGACAAGTCCAACACCGAGCCGGAGCATACACAATCATCAACAGAGAGCTCGTCAAGCGCAGTGTCACTGGAGTCCTCCAGCGATGCGTCGAGCAAGAGAAGGGCATTGCAATCCTCAGAGACATCCACCAAGGAGAATGCGGCCACCATGCGGCCTCAAGATCACTCGTCGCCAAAGCCTTCCGCCATGGTTTATTTTGGCCGACTGCTTTGGATGACGCCAAGGGGTTAGTTAAACATTGCAAAGGATGCCAACTCTTCAGCTCCAAGCTACACATGCCGGCTTCAGCACTCAAGACCATTCCCCTCACTTGGCCCTTCGCCGTTTGGGGACTGGACATGGTGGGCCCATTCAAGACGGCGCGCGGCGGCATGACACATCTGCTTGTCGCCGTGGACAAATTCACCAAATGGATTGAGGCAAAGCCGATCAAGAAGCTGAATGGGCCGACTGCCATGACATTTATCGCAGATATAACAACTCGGTACGGCTTACCACACAACATCATCACCGACAATGGCACGAATTTCGCCAAGGGAGCCTTGGCACGTTTCTGCGCGACGCAAGGCATCCGGTTGGACTTAGCGTCCATTGCCCACCCGTAGTCAAACGGCCAGGTCTAGCGAGCCAACGGCCTAATCCTTTCCGGCATCAAGCCCCAACTGGTCGTACCACTGGAGCGTTCAACCGGTTGTTGGCTCGATGAGCTGCCGGCCATCCTCTGGAGTCTTCGCACTACCCCAAACAAGTCAACCGGCTTCACTCCTTTCTTCCTCGTGTATGGTGCCGAGGCGGTCATCCCAACTGACGTCGAGTTCGACTCGCCTCGGGTAACCATGTACATGGAAGCGGAGGCCAAGGAAGCACGGGAAGACGGCGTGGACCTGCTGGAAGAAGGCCAGTTGTTAGCCCTCAGCTGGTCCGCCATCTATCAGCAGGGCCTGCGCCGCTACCACAGCCGGAAGGTCAAGCCAAGATCCTTCCAAGAGGGCGATCTTGTGCTCCGGCTGATCTAGCGAACAGCCGGCCAGCACAAGCTCTCGGCCCTTTGGGAGGGCCCCTTCGTCATCAGCAGAGCTTTAGGCAACGACTCCTACTACCTGATCGACGCGCAGAAGCCGAAGGCACGAATGAGAGACGACTCCGGCAAGGAGTCAGAACGACCATGGAACGCCAACCTCCTCCGAAGATTTTACAGTTGAAATGCAGTATGTATCACGCTAACTTTTGTACTAAGTACGAGACAATAGGCCCCCCGAGGAGAGCTCGGGGACTGCCATCTTTTATCTATGGATGAAGAGTATCATGCTTATGACCTTGTCATTACATTCACTTTTTCCGTCCGGCACCGGGTTCGACTAGTCGGCCCGGGGACTGGCCGCCTAGAATTATATTAGAAGTCCTACCCGCAGTCAGACAAGTAGTGTGCCGGCTCCCAAGCCTTCTCTTGCCAAAAGTCGCAGATCGAAGAACCGGCTGTCCGGCTGGCAAGAGTTAAAGGCAGGAAAGAACGCCCACACAAAAAACGGCTAGGGACTAACGGACTAATATAACAAAAGCCGGTTTTTCTCCCACCACCGACCGACTACCAGAGTAGTCGGCCGGCCGGCTTCCATTCACCTCGCTTCAATCTAAGAAAGCTCGAGTACTTGCCTTCCCAAAAGGGGAAGGCGGCAAAGGAAACAACCTAAGGATAAAAAGAATACACGAATGGAAACCAAACATGCACACAATAATATTTACATAAAAGACCTTCAAAAGGCCAGCATTCAACATAGTTCGAATACACCCCTAGTGGGTGGAACTGCGCAAGTTTAATAAAATTGTTCAAAAGGCAACAAGCAGGAAAAAACAAGGACGACAGATTAAGCCAAGCGAGCGACTGGCGAGTCGGGCAGGTCGGTGAAGACGGCAGTGCCGGCTGGAGGAGTGGTCGGCTGGCGAACCTTGGCATGATCATCGCCTCCCGCAGAGGGCACGCTTGCACGCGCCTCGTTGTTGGAGGCACGATCAGGCTGAGGCTGGCTGGCCGCTTCACCGGTCGGCTCAACGTCTTCGCCTTCCTCTCCTACGTCGTCTTCGCCTTCATCGCTGGAGGCGATCTCCTCTGCCGAGTCTTCACCCGCTGCCGGGTCCAGCCCGAACCACTCCTCCGGCTGGGCAACACCGTCGTCATTAATTTCAGGAGCGAAGACGCTGATGTTAGTACACTCGGCGATCGTCGAAGTGTGCTGAGCGATAGCCGGCCGTACCTCCTCCATCTCTTCGTTGGCCTCCAGCCGCCAGGTGTGCAACTGGTCCAGGTTCAGCCCCGGATACCAGGCTCGGACAAACTCCAGCACCCGCCCAGCTCCAAGTCGGGCTGCCGATGCCTTCCAGGCCTCGAAGCGGCCAACCGCAACCTCCAGCCAGTCGGCAGTCCGACTCGGGATGCGGGGAATCGTCTCGCTTGGCCAAAGGGCGGCCAACACCTGTGCCCCGGCGCGCTGGAGGCGGCGGAGCATACGGTGAGCCGGCTGCAGCCGGTCTTGGACCGCCAAGAGTTGCTCCTCAGGCGTCCGGCTCGCGTCCGGCATGATTTCAGCCCCCGCCTGCCGGCGCGCCTCGTGATGGGCCTCGATGGTTTGGGTGGCGAAGACGGAGTAGCCAGGAAAGTAGTCTGCACAGAGAACAAGAAGCAGCACAAGTCAGAACACAAATCAGGGATCAAGGGGCAGGCAAGGAGTGAAGAAGGCAGCTTACCATCGATCAGATCCTCGATACGACTGAAGCCCTCGCTCAGTGCCTGCTTCGCTTCAGCCCAGCCCGCCGCTTCGGTCTCGAACTCGGCCTTTAGGGCATCCTCGCTGTCCTTCGCCTTCTTCAGGGTCGCCTTGTGGCTCTCCTCCTGGTTGGCCAACTTCTTGGCCAGGCGATCACGCTCCAGGACCAAGGCGTTGTACTCGGCTTCCTTGGCGTGAAGGGCGGCCTGGGCCCCGCTGAGCTGCCCCCTCAAGTCGGCATTGGCTCCTGCAAGCATGAAGACAAACGAAAAATTAATAAGGAAGAAGTCGTCAAGGAAGATCCGACCCGGCTGCTCAGCAGTCGGCCCGAATCTCGGGGACTACACCCCGTGGGTGCGCTGACGCGCCCCCATAGGAGATGAACGAGACAAAGCACGCACTCCGGCTACTGGTCAGGTCCTCGGTTCTCCGGCCCAGCTCCTGAGTCTGGGAGTTGAAGGCGGCTGCGCGAAGGTTATGATACTCCTAGAAGATTATACAGGAGGCGAGGATAAGTTAAGTTGTCAAGACCTAGTAAGTTCCAAGATGCCTGTGCAGCAGCCGACTCGGAACTCGAGGACTACACCCGGTGGGTGCGCTGACGCACCCCCATGGAAGAAATCAAAAAAGCAAAATAACCAAGGCCAGAAGACTCACCCGGATGATGGCCCGCGTCGCGAGGAACTCTTGGGTGTATCGCTGCAGCGAGGCGGCCTGAGCTTGAAGCCGGTTCCGGACCTCCTGGGCCGCCGCGTTCAGCTCGCCCGTCCCTCCGCTGGGAGTCCACTCGGACGTGCTGGCGCTGGCCGCCTCCAGGGCCTCCGCCGTCTGGCTAGCACCCGTAGCTCGGTGTGGTTCCGGCGCAGAGGCACCACCCCCTGCGCGCCAGCGCAATGCCGGCTGCACCTCGAGGCCGGCCCCTGCCTCTGGCTCGCCCCCGGACGGCTACTCTGGCGCCGCAGCTGATTGGCCACTTTGGCCCGCTCCAGTCGGCGCCGTCTGCGGCGCCCCCTGCCCGAAGATCACGTGGTCCTCCCTCCTCTCCATCACCGCCAGGCCTTGGTCGACCTCCCCTGACGGGGGCACAGGAATGTCGGGGGCCATGGCGCGGAGGGGAACGACGAGCGGCAGAGGCTGGTTGTGCGAGGCCTCCGCCTCCGTCTCCGCGGCTGCCGCCTCCGCCCGGGCCTTGCCCGCCACGTCGGCCTGCTCCTTCGTCGCCTGGGCGGTCCTTCGTTCCGCCGCCTCCCGCTCCTCCCGTGCCTCCCGTGCGTTCCGCTCCGTGGCCTCCCTAAGGTCGGCGCGGGGATCCACGCGACGGGAGCCTGAAGACCCTCCAGTCGGCCCGACTACGGAGCCGCCAGGACCCTGCTCAAGGTTTAGAAGAGCTTCAGGTCAAAAAAGACAACAAAAAAATATATGCAAGACATTCGACGACTTACGCCGAGATCGCCTGCGGCTGTTTCACCACCTTGCAAAAGCGGGCCGCCTTCACGGCCGCCTCATCCCGCTTGGTCGCCGCCGTAGAAGCCTTGGATTTCTTCGGCCGACTGCTGAAGAAGGTCGACGCGGCCCGGTGCTTCTGCGCACCGCCACGGGCAGCTGGTGCAGTAGACGGGCCCGTGCCTTCATGATCAATCGCCGGCTGGCGGTGCGGGGCGGCTTCGACCTCGTCGTCGTCCGGCCAGTCCTTGAAGCCGGCCCCGAGCCCCGCGCCTCCGGCCTCGTCGCCTTCCCCCATGATGGCGTCTTCCATGGCGGTCGCTCCCAGGTCCGGATCGTCGGCGTCGTCCACCGTGCGGTCGGGGAGGAGTTGGCGCTCTACCCCTGCGGCCCCGGCTGTCGGCGAAAGAAGAGGGTTCTACTAAAGGCAAACCAACTGATCAAGGGTCGGCTATCATGAGGCCGGCTACAAAAAGGAAGAAAAGAAGAAAAACTTACGGCAGGCGGAGGGTTGGCGCGAGAATACGGCTCCTTGCCGTATCGCCAATCCTCGGCGAGCTTGCAGTTGGAGATGTAGTTCACCATGTAAGACACCTCTGCATGAGGCATCTCCCTGGTGCTCAGCCGGCACGGGTCGAAGCGGCCGCTCATCTGGCAAATCATGTGAGGCCGGCCTTGGAGCGGAAGTACCCGACGCTCCACGAAGGTGGCCACCAAGTTGGCTCCGGTCAGGCCCTCCGACTGGATCATCACCCAAAGCTAGGAGACGGCTGCATTCCCAGCCTGGGACAACGACCTGGCCCGGTAGCTCCACGAAGGTTGCCTCCCAGCCGGCGGGCCGGCTATGTAAGCTGGCAGGTTGACGTAGTCGCCTTGCGGGGCGACGTTCCTCACGTAAAAGTAGGACTTCTGCCAGAGCTTCACCGACTGGATCAGCAGGATGGGCAAGAACGGATTATTCTCGCTCGCCCGCCTCATGGCAATGAAGGCTCCGCAGGGGGCGGGCACGCCTGCAACGACGGTGCCGAGCTTGCTCTAGAAGAATTCCCCTCAGAGCTCAAGCATGGGGAGAACCCCAAGAAAGCCCTCGCACAGGGTGACGAAAGCCGACAGCAGCATCACCGCATTGGGCGTGAGGTGATGCGGCTGGAGGTGGTAGAATTCAAGGAAGGCTCGAAGGAATCCGCTCGCCGGGAGGCCGAAGCCGCGCAGGCAGTGCGAGTGGAAGATCACCCGCTCGCCCTCCTCCGGTGCCGGTGAAATCTCCCTCGCCGGCGCTTGATGAACCCGCACGAAGTTCTCGCCCGGCAAGCACCGCGTTCGGCGGAGGAACTCGACGTGGTCCTCGTGGACGTTCGAGCCATCCCATGAGCTCGACAGTGCCATGGGAGCGACGCGGCGAGGAGCGAGACGATGCAACGGTGGAGGCGCGCACGACCCCGCTATGCCTGGACCAAAGGACCTGAGAGGTCCGACGGCGGAACGGCACGGCAAAGGGTTGCGGCAGCGGCGGAAAGAAGAAGAAGGAAGGCGAGAAGGGGCGGAGCGAGGGAGAACGTGCGAGCCTCTGCCGCTCCCCCTCCTCCCCCTACTTATAGACCCGTGCGGCGGAGCCGAGGGGGCGTGGCGTGGGGGAACGTGGGGATCAACTGCGCCCACTCCCCCACGTCCCGCGATTATTGCGCCCTGATGGCGTAATAAAACCGCCGCGGGAAGGCAAGCGGTCCGCGTGGGCCGCAGAAGATCCGCGCTTGGGCTGAGGCCTAGGAGTGGCGGGCCCGGGCCTGCGGCGGTGTCCCGTCGCGCGTGTGCACTGGCAGGATCTCCTTGCCACGTGTCCCGCGGGATGACGTGCGGTCAGCTCGCAGGCCGACCTATGTTCCCGCCAACGAGAAACGAGGCTTCCCGAAGACGACGCGCACAAGCATAGCCGGCCCCTCAGGATAGGAAGCTGACCGAGCTTTTCATCCTTTTGTCAGCCTCGAAGCTCGATCAGCTTCGGGGACTACTGTCGGAGTAAATAAACATGGGTAGCCTAGCCGGCACCCCCTGGCCCTTCTGAAAAAATTACGAGCCGATCCGGCCCTCAAGAATCCAAGACATGGGGCCGCCTTCCCCTTGCCGGTTGCCTCCCAGGCCGGCTATCGGAAGGCAACCCGACTTTAGCCCTCATGAAGAAAGCCGCGGGAGGGCCGGCTCCGAGAAGCCGGCCACGAGAAGGCCGACTCCAAGAAGCCGGCTCCCACAAAGCGGTCAAGATCGTACCCTCGAAGTCTGCATCCACATGACGGCGATGTGATGGGGCATGGCTACAGTAAAGCCTGCCACCCCCGAATCCCGGAGCACGCCTAGCACAGTGCACCGTACGGGTGGCCATGACCCGTCCGACGCGGCACTGTTGCCACGTTGACCCTGATGTCATCCACGACGGGCTGCCAGCGTGGCCCACGGGCGGTGGGCCCCTTCAGGCAGAGAGACACCCGAAGGCGGCCAGGCCTCCCCCAGTCGGCCCAAGACAGAGCCGGCTCCCCACAGCCGGCTTGCCACCTCCCTCGAAGGAGACGCCCCATTAAGGAGACAAGACGCGGTGAGGCTACAGCGATCACCCGCCGGACGGCGGCACTGTAGCCACACCCACCTCGGCGAAGCCCTTGTCACCAGGATTGAGCAACAGTAACCAGCCGCCGACAAAGCCCTGGATGGTGGGGCCTTCCTGTCGACCAAGGAGCCGGCAGCCGGCGGGACCCACCAGCCGGCGGGACCCACCAGCCGATGCAGAAGCCGGCGAGTGTAGACACAAACGGCTGGGCCCCACGCCCAGCCGGATTACCATTGTATCCCTGGGGGGTAGGCCTATATAAACCCCCTGGGGCACCCATGCAAAGGGTGGATCCCTGCTAGTTTTAGACACCGCATAGGGAGGAGAAGAGAGCGAGCAGTGCCCTTCTTCTTCCTCTCGCCAAACAGCTCACGAAGCATCGTGTAGCTACTTGTTCATCTAGTGATCATGCGGAGACCCCGCAGAGCAGCAGTAGGGGTGTTATCTCCATGGAGAGCCCCGAAGCTGGGTAAGATTCGCCGGCGTGCATGTCTTCGCCTCATCCCGCTTCCAGGCACCGGCGACGTCTTATTGGCTCCCACAATGATAAGCCACCCGTTGGCATATGTCGCACCTACCACCCGACAGTGCAATCATGGAAGAAGTTGGTGGCTTGGAGCGGTGCCGACGTGGCCTTGTCACTCGTCCGCATCCATTGCAAGTATGTGGAGGAGGTAAAGTTGAAGAATCTCCGAGTGATCAGCAAGAAGAAACTCAAGTTCAAAGACATCATGGAGACGTTCCCCGAGGCCGCTACGTATATCACTAACAGAATTGACCTGGAGACCCTCGTCGAGCCAGTCAGCCCTCAGCCTGACGCTTGAACAACTTGCCCGACTTAAATTTTCCCTAGTATGTCGGGTGGTTGATGTAACCATATATTCTGATGCGAAGGCTGGTTCGTAGCTAAGCCCCAGAGTGTGGAGCGTGTCCTCACTCGTTTTATTTAGAACTTATGCGAAGGCTGGTTCGTAGCTAAGCCCTCAAGTGTGGAGCTTGTCCTCACTCGAATTTTTTTAGGACTTAGGTGAAGGTTGGTTCGCCACTAAGCCCCCGAGTGTGGAGCTCGTCCTCTCTCGAATTGATTAGGACTTAGGCGAAGGCTGGTTCATAGTTAAGCCCCCCGAGTGTGGAGCTTGTCCTCACTCGGATTGTTTTAGGACTTAGGCAAAGGCTGGTTCACAACTATGCCCCAGAGTGCGGAGCTTGTCCTCACTCAGATCGTTTTAGGACCTAGGTGAAAGCTGGTTCGCAGCTAAGTCCCCGAGTGTGGAGCTTGTCCTCACTCAGATTGGTTTTGAACTTAGGCGAAAACTGGTCCGCGGCTAAGCCAATTCCATCCGCTGGGAGTGTGTTAGTTTCCGAATGCAATTAGTCACCTGGCTCAAAATGCAACTCTAGGCCAAACTAGATGATTTGGAGGGGAAATTAAGACTTTTATTCACCTAAGTTCATTTGGGAAAGTATTACAACGTAGGATTTTATTCTAAGTGTAAAACTTGCGGAGTAGATCCCCATTCCAAGCTTTGGGCGCTTTTGTCTCTTTGCTAAAATTGTAGAGTCGGTAAGCTCCGTTATGTAGGACCTTCGATATAGCGAAAGGCCCCTCCCACGGGGGCGCCTGTTTGTGAGGCTTTTGCTGATCCACTCGGAGGACTAGATGTCCTTCTTGGTAGGCTCGTCCTCTGACATGTCTGTCATGGTAATGGCGTAGGTCTTGTTGATACAATGTTTACCTTATGAGCGCCAACTCATGCTCCTCCTCCAAGAGGTCAAGGTCGTCCTATCTCGCTTCTAAAGCTTCAGCTTCCGAGTACAGCTCCACTCGGGGGGACTTGTGAAGTAGATCACTCGGTAGGACCGCTTCCGATCCGTACACCATGAAGAACGGGGTGCGATTGGTGGATCGGTCTGGGGTCGTCCGTAAGCCCTAGAGGACTGATGGCAGCTCGGTGACCCAAGCCCCTACTACGTGATTTAGGTTGCGCATGAGGCGGGGATTCAATCCTTGAAGTATCAGTCCATTCGTCCATTTTGCATGTTCGTTCGACTGCAGGTGTGCCACAGATGCATAATCAACCCGAGTGCCATGGGAATAGCAGAACTGATGGAACTCATCTGAGACGAAGTTGGACCCGTTGCCGGTGATGATGATGTTGTGGGGGACTCCGAATCTAAAGATTTTTTCCTTGATGAATTGAATGGCAGTTGTTGAGTCCAGCTTCTTTACAGGCTTCGCTTCAATCCACTTGGTGAACTTGTCGATTGCCACAAACAGGTGTGTAAAACCACTCGCACCAGTCCGGAGAGGGCTGACCATGTCGATCCCCCAGACGACAAATGGCCAAGTGAGGGGGATTGTCTTTAGGGTGGAGGTTGTCTTGTATGACTGATTTGCATAGAATTGGCAACCGACACATAGGTCCACTATGTCTCGGGCGGCCTCATTGGCACGGGGCCAATAGAACCCAACCCTGAATGCCTTGGAAACCAACGTTCGAGAGCATCCATGTGTCCACAGGTTCTTGAATGAATCTCTTGCAGAATATGTTGTCCTTCTGGTGATATGCAACGATGAGTGACTCTAGTAGTGCTTTTCTTATATAGCTGATCTCCCATGACGGAGAAGGCTTTAGATTGGTGGACGATCTGACGAGCCTCAGTCTCATATTCTAGAAGCTCTTGCCTAAGAAAATAAGCTGTATACGGTACAGTCCACTCGGGAGTGATAACAAGGATCTCGTGGACTAGGTCGATCACCACACAAATGTCCACTTTAGTCGGATTTGATGGACCGACTACTTGCGGGGGCTCCTCCACGAATGGGTCTCCCTTGATTGTGGGTGAGTGGAAGTGCTATAGGAACACATTTTTAGGGACTGCCTTCCGAGTGGAACCTATCTTGGCCAAGACATCAGCCGCCTGGTGATGATGACATATACCTAGGGTAGGTTGTTAGGCCTGACCTATATGCCCTACCCAAAGACATCACACAAGAGGCCAAGGCCTACGAAGATAGAAAGAAGACACCGACTGGAATCTTCATGAACTGCAACCCACTCGACAAAATATTCACTCGAATCCCCCCAATCTCACTCGACCATCGTCATTCACTCGACTGCACCAGAATCCACTCGAAGGGCAGGAGGCCTAAGGTCACCTGTAGATAGCAACGGTCGGTCATTCACTCTGTCACCTTAAAGGTCATTAACATGGGCGTTACCAGTAACGTTCATGGCACTACTCTCTCATTGAACCCTTATGTAACTGAGGACAGCGAGGGGTCGGCGCACTCTATATAAGCCACCCTCCCCTCTAGCACAAGGGTTCGCACACCCTGTAACACAACACTCCAATCAACAGAGCCTCCGCGGCACCAAGACGTAGGGTTGTTACCTCCTCCGGGAGGGGCTTGAACTCGTAAACCTGAGTGTACAACCTCGCCATAGCTAGGCACCACCCTCTCCTACGTACCCCCCATCTCTACTGTCAGATCCATTCCCACGACAGTTGGCGCCCACCATGGGGCAGGCGTCTAAGCGACTTCCGCCGAGGTTGCGATCTTCGATCTCCATCGACATGGTTTCCAACGGTGGATTGTACTTGGGCCGCGCGATCCGTCTCGGTGTGCTCACCTTCATCGCTGATGATTCGGCCTGGCTCCAGGAAGCCCCGCTCGACGTCAAGGCGCTCCCCATTCTCGGCGCGGCGCACTTCCGCGGGAGTGCCTGTGGCGTCCTCTTGCGACAGTCATCGACTCAGTATTGGTTGGCTCCCGTGGCGTCATCTCTTCCCGCTGCTCGCCGTGGCAAGCGATCCGATCGCTCGCGACTCCAGCGGTGGGTGAAGAACACTCCTCAGATCGCAGTGATCGAGCCCGATGAGTCCCTTTATGACATGTTCGATCTGTCGACTGGTTGCTTGGATACGCTTTTTGAGTGTGAAAGCAATGACCCCGTGGCAGAGGTCCTCATGGCTGGACCCCAGTGAAGCCCACCAGGATTCCCCCATGGTGCTCGCGGCAAAAGCGATGGCCCGTCGCATGCAGAAGATGAGTATTACCCGCAAGCTCTCACTATGGAACAAAGAGAAGAGTTGCGGTGCAGAGATGAACAGGCCCTTCAGACCCCATCGTTGGGGAGACCGCTAAGGCTCAAGCTTTGGAGGCCGCACGCATAGCCACTCTGGCTGAATGCACGTGCCTGGAGAATCTCTAGAAATCACTTGACGACCGCACCCGGAGAGAGATCCCAAGTTCCAGTCGACGGCAACGACAATTGTTTCCAACTGGATCTCGAGATGTGTGTCAGGTATACCGCACTCCAATTTAGAATGTTGCAGTAGCGGCTCGTATTGCAGATTCCATCCAGCCGTCCTGTTCCGAGGCTGGTAGGGGTCTAGAGTAGATTCGGACACTACTTAGAGCGGTTGGAGAACAGAATTTGGCTATATCCCAGTCGTCCAACCGGATTCAGAGCAGATCTGTCAGGGCAGACACAGTTCAGTCATCTCACAGCCTGAGATCTCCTCCGTGGCATGGTTATCATGGTTATCGTGGGGACCAGCACCTGGATAGAGGCCATGGGCAGTTTGATACTCGATATCACCATGACAACCACCATCGAGTGCCTACACCCCCTCCGAGGGGTGGTTCATATGCGGCCCGGCAGTATGACAACAGGCGCCCATTCGGCGATGAGGGGAGAATTCCAGTCGACCCCGAGAGCCTGGATTTGAAGCAAGGTCACTCCTCGTGCAGGGCCTAGTGGACAAAGGCAGAGCTAACCGAGAAGGTCTGGACAGAGACCGCCCGAGTGGAAGCAGATCTTTCGTCTCTGGACCTGAGTGTTTCAGTAGAGCCATTCGAGTTGCTGAGATTCCTCCCAACTTCAGGTTGGCTGCTGGGGTGAGCAAGTTTACTAGTGAGTCAAAGCCAGACACGTGGTTGGAAGATTACCGAGTGGTTGTGCAGATCGATGGAGGTAACAATGAAGTGTCCATGAAGCATTTCCCCCTGATGCTTGAGGGCTCGGCCAGGTCGTGGTTGAACCAGTTGGCTCCTGCTAGCATATACTGTTGGGAAGACTTGGTTCGTGTGTTTATCAAAACCTTTAAAGGCACTTGTAAGTGACCCGCTGGGTTGTCTGAGTTGTAGCATTGCGTCCAAAAGCCAAATGAGACCTTGAGGGATTATATCCAGCGGTGGACCACACTTCACCATGTGGTTGAGAATGTTTCTGAGCACCAAGAAGTTTGCGCCTTCAAGGAAGGCGTCAGATATAGAGAACTTACTCTGAAGTGTGGTCGTTCCGGGGCCATCACTCTGAACCAAATGATGGAGATAGCCACTCGGTATGCGAATGGGGAAGAAGAAGAAGAAGAAGAATGACTCCGTAATGGAAAAGGGAAGGTCGTTGACCCTGACACTGCGGGTGGGAATTCCTGTCAGAAATAGAAACGCAAAGTTGAAGTCGCGGGTCAGGCTGAAGCCGCGGTAGTGAATACACCAAGAAAGTTCAAGGGAAAGCCCAAGGGGCAGTGGGTGCCCAAAAAGATGAAGGACCAGTCGGGGCAAGGCGTCCTAGATTTACCGTGTGCCATCCACATAAAGAAAGATGAAGAAGGTAACTTGATTCTGCCCAAGCATACCACTCAACAGTGCAGATTCCTTATGTAGCAGTTCCATTAGGGACAGCAGAGTGAGAAAGGCTCCGACAAGGTTGAGGGTGAGGATGTGGAAAATTAAGATGATTGTTCGAAGGTCAATGTTACTTTGATGATTTTTGCTGATGTTGAGAGCAAAAGTCGACCGAAATTCATCAACCGAGAGGTGAACATGGTTGCTCCGGCAACTACAACATACTTCAGGTGCTCAAAGACTCCTATCACCTTCGACCAGTCGGCACCCAGATCACGTTGCTACCCCTGGGTGGCAAGCTTTGGTGGTCAACCCAGTCGTCGGAGGCGCTCGGTTGCGTAAAGTTCTCATGGATGGTGGCAGTGGTTTGAACATTCTACATGGTGAGACCCTCCAAGGGATGGGCATTCCAATGCCCAGACTCAGTGAAAGCAACATGCAGTTCCACGGAGTCATCAAAGGGAAGAAGGCGAAATCACTTGGGCAGATTGCTTTGGATGTGGTTTTTGGTGATTCGAAGAATTTTCGCAAGGAAAAGTTGATGTTTGAAGCAGTGGATTTCCATAGTCCTTATCATCCTATTCTGGGCAGACGGGTGTACGCTCGTTTCATGGCCCGACCATGTTACATGTACCTCGAACTGAAGATGCACGGACCCAAAGGCGTGATTTCCGTCACCAGAAATAAGTAGAGAGCTGAAGAATGCCTCCAGAAAGGATACAAGATTGCTGATGAGCAAATGGCAGTGGTGGAGCCGGAAGAGTACAAGAAGAATGATGATCCGAGTGATTTGCTCCGTTCAAAGAAGCCTACTTTGGAATTCGCATTTTAGTCGGCTGGCGAGACGAAGCCAGTTCACATCCACCCGGAAGAACCCACAACTGCTCCGACCCACATTTCAACGACACTCGACATCAAATAGCTAGGAAGTGGCGCTCATCCAGTTCCTCAGTGAGAACTGGGACATCTTCGCATGGAAACTGTCAGAGATGGCAGGTGTACCCAGAGGACTGGCTAAGCACCATTTGCATGTTGACTCGAAGGCCAAACCTGTCAAAGAGCATCTTCGTCATTCTGCCTTGGAGAAGGGGAAGGCGATTGGCGAGGAAGTGGCTCGGCTCCTGGCAGCTGAGTTCATACATGAGATATACCACTCTGAGTGGCTCACCAACGTCGTCATGGTCCCCAAGAAGGATAATTCACTCCGCATGTACATTGACTTCAAGCATATCAATCGGGCCTGCCCGAAAGATCATTTTCCGCTCCCTCGCATCGATCAACTAGTCGAGTCGACTACGAGGTGTGAGAGTTTGTCTTTTCTTGATGCGTCTTTCGGATATCATCAGATCCGACTGTATGGGCCAGATGAAATAAAAACAGCCTTCATCACCCCGTCCGGGTGTTTTTGCTACGTCACCATGCCATTCAGTCTCAAAAATGCTGGCGCCACATTGATGCGCAAGATCCAGAAGTGCCTGCTCACTCAGATCATTCAGAATGGGGAGGCATATATGGATGATATTGTGATTAAGTCACAAAAAGGTTCTGACCTACTAACTGACCTTGCTGTAACCTTTGCCAATTAGAGAAGGTATGGCATTAAGCTGAAACCGTGCAAGTGCACATTCAGAGTACCCGGAGGCAAGTTACTCGGTTTCCTCATTTCCGAACGAGGGATAGATGCCAATCCTGAGAAGATCGGTGCAATCCTCCGAATGAAATGCCCTATTTGTGTGCATGACGTTCAGA
Source organism: Triticum aestivum (assembly GCF_018294505.1). Taxonomy (NCBI): domain Eukaryota; kingdom Viridiplantae; phylum Streptophyta; class Magnoliopsida; order Poales; family Poaceae; genus Triticum; species Triticum aestivum. Next base: position 385,459,287 of record NC_057797.1, read on the forward strand.
AGCTCATAGGTTGTCTTGCTGCATTGAGTCGGTTCATTTCACATCTTGGCGAAAAGGAATTGCCTCTTTACTGACTGATGGAAATTTTTAATAAGTTCGAGTGGACTCCCGAAGCTGAAGCAACGTTTGTGGAGCTCAAAGCCCTGCTTTCCACCCAGTCGGTGCTTGCTACTCCGAACAGCAAAGATCCTCTTGTCTTATACATTGCAGCTACTGGTCAGTTTGTCAGCACATTGCTCACAGTGGAGCGAGAAGAAGAAGACAAGACCTACAAAGTTCATCTGCCAGTGCACTATATCTTTGAGGTCTTGACTCTATCCAAGCAGAGGTATCCGCATTACCAGAAGCTTGTTTATGGAATTTACTTGACTGCGAAGAAAGTTGCACATTATTTCCAAGATCACTCGGTTTCATTCATAAGTGATGCTCCATTATCCGAGATCATGAACAATCGAGATGCACCTGGTCAAGTGGCTAAGTGGGCAATCGAACTTCTTCCTTTGGATATCAAGTTCGAAGTGAAGAAGGTGATCAAATCTCAAGCGCTCAAAGATTTCTTGGTTGAGTGGATCAAACAGCAACAGCCAACTCAAGTTCACTCAAAACACTGGACTATGTTCTTCGATGGGTCTAAAATGTTGAATGGTTCTGGTGCCGGAGTGGTCTTGGTGTCCCCAAGAGGTGATAATCTCAGTTATGTCCTCCAGATTTACTTTGATTCTTCAAATAACGAAGCTGAGTATGAAGCACTTCTCTACGGGTTGCGTATGGCTATCTCACTCGGTGTTCGTCGCCTAATGGTCTACGGTGACTCGGATTTGGTGGTCAATCAAGTGATGAAGGAGTGGGACGTCGGAAACCCTGCCATGACTGGATACTGCAATGCAATGAGGAAGTTAGAGAAAAAGTTTGAGGGATTGGAGCTTCACCACATTCCCCAAATCAAGAACCAAGCAGCCGATGATCTAGCCAAAATATGTTCCACCCGAAAGCCTATCCCCAACAATGTGTTTCTTGAGCATCTCCATTCCCCTTCAGTGCAAGAGGACCCTTTCTCTGAGGAACCTCCACAAGCGATAAGTCCTACTGATCGAACTGAGATTGAGGTCCCAGCAGTCAGTGACTTGGTTATGGAGATCCTAGTAATCACCCCCGACTGGACAGTGTCGTACATTGCATATCAGCTTAGGCAGGAACTTCCAGAAGAGGAAGTTGAAGCACGACAAATTGTGTGTAGGTCCAAAGCTTTCACAGTGATAAATGACAGCTCTATAGAGAGTGTGTTACTGGCGTAGCTCAACGATGCATTTCTTCTAAGGAAGGTCGACTGATTTTGGATGAGATCCACTTAGGGACCTGCGGTCATCGTGCGTCCTCTCGGACAATTGTGGCTAAAGCATACCGAGCTGGGTTCTACTGGCCACGCATCAATGAAGCTGCCAAAGAGATTGTTCAACATTGCGAAGGATGACAGTTCTATTCAAACTTGTCCCATAAGACCGCATCTGCTTTGAACACACTTCCACTCGTTTGTCCATTTGCTTCCTGGGGTTTGGACATGGTTGGGCCTCTTAGGACTGGCAGAAGTGGCAGAAGTGGCTTCACTCACGCAGTAGTTAGATTCACGTACGACCATCAAGTTCGTGAAGGAATTTATCTTCCGGTATGGAGTTCCGCATAGCATCATCACATACAATGGTTCAAACTTTGATTCAGAAGAATTCAGAGAGTACTGCGCTTCTCAGGGCAATCGGGTGGATTACGCATCCATTGCACACCCACAGTCGAATGGCCAAGCCAAGAGAGAAAATGGCCTTATACTCCCAGGGTTGAAGCCTCGACTCATGCTCGACCTTGAACATGCATCTGGAGCCAGGGTGACTGAACTTCCATCCGTTTTATGGGGTTTAAGGATGAGTCTGAACCGGTCTACTGATCACAATCCTTTCTTCATGGTGAACGGAGCTGAAGCGGTGTTACCTAGTGATCTCTTCCATAATGCACCTCGAGTGGAACTCTACTCAGAAGCTAAGGCAGAGCAAGCATGGAAGGACACCATTGATCTTTTGGAAGAGGATCGCGAGATGGCCCTGATTCGGTCAACTGTTTATCAGCAGGAACTTCGTCGATTCCATGCCAGGAATGTCAAAGGACGAGCATTTCAAGAAAGAGATCTTGTGCTCCGAGTGGATCTGCAGCGACCTCACAAGCCTGCCCTCGCATGGGAAGGCCCCTTAATCGTCACCAAGGTGCTGCACAACGGGGCTTACAACCTCGCGAGGAAGATCGACGAGCCATGCGCTTGGAATGCAGATCTTCTATGTCGATTTTATACCTAGCACTCAAATCGTCGAGATGTAATAAGAGTACTTTTAGATTGTTTTATCAAGACATGACTCCTACAGTCCCATGATGATTTCTCTCACATAAGCATGTGTTCAAATCCCCCAATGGGTGGCTTAGCTATGAAACCCGTTTTTCACCTAAGTTAAAAAGCTACTCCGAGTGGAGAGCATCCCTCCCACTCAGGGGCTTAGCCGCAAATCAGTTTCACCTAAGTTAAAAAACTACTCTGAGTGGAGAGCATCCCTCCCACTCGGGGGCTTAGCCGCGAATCAGTTTCTCCTAAGTTAAAAAACTACTCCGAGTGGAGAGCATCCCTCCCACTCGGGGGCTTTGCCGCGAACCAGTTTCGCCTAAGTTAAAATAACTACTCTAAGTGGAGAGCATCCCT